>NC_134827.1:113971279-114149313 GCF_004210375.1 Tachypleus tridentatus
AACAAACTGAATTGAGAGTACAGGAAACTAATGAAATAAAAAATTCGATTACCACAATACATCCATTCAATAAAAAATATTTTCAGTTTAAATCAATATTTTGTTGGATCTTTTGCTACAAATACAATTTTTCATTCATAAATCACACTAGTTGTGAAATTATTTAAATTTAAACTTTACATACAATCCCGACAATTTCTGATACAATTTTTAGTTTTCGAGTTTCGACTTATATTTCACAATACTCATAATGAAAAAATACCAGATATTAAACTTTAGAAAATGTAGAAAATCTCTAATAACATTTATATAGTTAACAATGGATTTTTGTAAAAAAATTAGTTGTTATTCTATTGATTCGCAGGAATTACAAAATCTTATTGTTACTGTTATAAACTTACGTATTACTTACTATGTCGTGTGTATAAATCATTGTTTACTCGTGACCTGATAATTATGACCTCGATGCGGGGGCGAGTTACCAACAGACTTTACAAGGATAAGGGACCTTAACAAAAATGGAGACAAGAAAAACGGCCCATTTCTTGTTTTTACTTTCAGCTGTGGTATACGTGTTATTAAATTCTTTCGAAGCTTGAAGGGGGTGCAGGGGTAGAAAACCTTATACAACTCTAGAGGCGACAGTGAATGACTCACTGTGGTACTTTTTAGCGCACTAGATTAAGGGCAAGGCGATGTCCTAGAAGAGTGTTCTCTAACTAGAAAATATCAAAAAACATATGTCAATCACTATTTAATGAAGTAATTAAATAAATATTTAATTCAATGAAATAAGGTTAGTTATTACTTTCCACATCACAAAAATCTGATTATTGTTAAATTAGACATATATTCAAGGCCTAAGAACTTAACAGCATAAGTTAATCTTCAAAATGTCCCACTTAACAAAACACGAGCAGTTATTGAATAAAGGGAAGGGTCATATAACAGCCATTATAGAAGAAAGGTTTGCTTATTGGTCACGTCTTCAATTCTCTTTACCATAGTGTTTAAATTTCTTCAAATATTGCATTTTCTCTTTTCTAGAATCCTGGTGATTCGGGCACTCGACTCGCAGTGCAAATATTAGAGGTTCAAATCTCGTCTTTGAACATATTCGCTCTTTCAATCCTTGAAGATTTATAATGTGACGGTCCATTCCACTTTATGTTGGTAAAAGTAGCCTAAGAGTGGGCGGTAGATGGTGTTGACTAGCTAGCTACCTTTTCTCTAGTTTATTACTTCAAAATTAGGGACGGCTAGCAAAGACAGTCTTCGAATAACATTACGTGAAATTCAAAACAGCTAAACAAAAACATTCTCTAAAACAATCTGTTAAAAAAGAACAAAAACAACTAGCGACAGAATCGCAACAAGTTCTAGTTTCTAGAGTAATTTTAGACAATAATTTATTAGTTGTACGTTTTTCTACCGCATGACTAAGTTACTCTCGATTTTAAGCCCTTGCCAAGTGAATCAAAAACAAATGTAAAGACAAAAGGTGTGAGTTACTTGAAAAAGACAAGTTAAACAACGAATATGGAAGGAAAAGTGATTTTAAGAATTAAACTCATGTTCCTTTAATTCTATTCGTTGCAACATGTTCAGTCTGTAAAACACTTCAGGCGGGTAATGTTTCGTTTGTTTAATTTCGTGCAAAACAACTTGAAGGTTACCTTTCCCTAACTTTTAATGGATACATAGCTCTCACCATCAGATTTCAGGCTACTCTAATCCAATAGCATGATTTAACCGCTACTCTTATAACGTACCCACGGGCAACGTGTAGGTTATATCGAGTCTAAAAAATGCCACAAAATAACCCCCTCAATCGTATAAAGGCATTTTACACTTTCATTTCGTTTATGTGTTGTTAAGCACAAAAACCACACAACGTGCATTCTCTGCTGTGCCTATCGCAAGGATCGAACGCGGAACTTCGTCGTCACAAGCCCTCAAGTTTACACTGAGCCAGCAAATGGTATATACTCGTATAAAAATAGATATAATAAGCTATCTTTCAAGATCTTTTGTGTTTTTAAGTTTGGACAATGTTATGAAGAACTTGGGTTTTGATACCAGTGGTGTGCAGAGCGCAGATATCCTTTTGTCTTAAAAACAAAAACATTAATTATTAAGAAGCTTAAAGTACTGAAAATAGTGCATTCCAATTTCTCTCTCTTATTTAAGAGTTAGTCCATAATTTTAATTACTGTTCTTAGAAATGATCTTCATTCAGATTGTTAAGCAACTTTGAGTTTACCTAACAAAAATATCCCATGTTCATATAGTAAGTTTATAAATTTACTTATATTAATATAAAACAACGCCTGAACATTTCGTACGTTTGAATGGACCAGGATATAAATAACATAAGCTGAAAATTCAGTGTTACTTTCACACTTATAATGGCGTCTACTTTCCTTTGTAAACACATTTTATTTTTCCAGGTTGCAAATATTCTGAGATCAAACGATTTTTGTTTAGAATTTTTTTAACGCAGTAATACACACGGACTATCCGCGCATAGTCGTTGTTAATTTTCTATTGGTGGATGGGAGGAAAATGAAACGCCTGGTCAACAGTGCCCACTACTAACGCTTCGATCGAATTGACCACGTCTCTTATAACGTACCCTTGACCCGAAAGCGTTAAGTGCATTTAGCAAAAATGAGCCATAAAGAGTTGATCCTAAAATTCTCAGAGCGGCAATTCTAGTCAGTTGGCCACACCTGAACCGAGAGATCACAAATTGTGTGGATTATATATAGAAGTAGGAAATCAGATGTACGTAATGAAGATTTTTTATCCATTATTTTGTATACTTTATAACAACTAAGAGAGCAGTATTTCATCTGTAAATTGTTATTTCAATGTTTATATTTTTTGTTTCATCCTCTCCTTCAGTGGACGAACCTCGTGAGTCATCCATAAGTCCTGTCCATGTTGTTCACCTGTGACCCAGATTTTCTCGCTCCTACCCGTTGAGAAAGACTACATTAAACGACGATATACCCATATTTCTAACCTACATTACTGGTTTAATACACATACACTTCCCCACTGTTGTGGATGTTTCATGTTGAACTTTTTTCACTGATATAATGCTAGGAGTGTAGACGTTTTGTGTTCTTTTTGTGGGTTGCTAGGATACTGTAGACGTCATATGCACAGTCCCCAGACCCGTGAAATCTTTCAGTCCGTCACAATAGTATTTTACTGTCGTTTCTATTTTTCAATAACTATATTGTTAGAGTTCACAATTACTCCGTAAAACTGTGGTTAAAACTCGTCCCGCCAACTCTTCTAATGTTTAGTACATGGATTCAGTGTCATTTATATGTTCACACGTCTAGGATATGGTTGTAGTGATTTATATGTAGACACGTCTAGCACATGGTTGTAGTATGATCTATATGTTTATACGTCTAGTATATGGTTATAGTATGATCTATATGTTTATACGTCTAGTATATGATTATAGTATGATTTATTTGCATACACTTGTGTTCGTTGTCCAGTCAACTAGATTGGTGATGTGAAAGAAAAATATCTCCAATATAATCGTGCTTCACCCGAATCTAACACATTTTGTAATTAAAACATCTCCCCTAACAGTTATTCTTATTACAAGTACATTTTGATGACAGAACATTTTTATCTAATTATTTTATTTGTTATATTATTTTAATAACTCATTTTTTATATTTGTATCCATCAGTTTATTTTGAGATGCACGTTCAGAGGTTCTATTAAACGAGTATTTCATGGCCCCTTCATTTAGAATATATAAACAACCACGTTTTAGGCTCAGAGAGCAAGTCTGCACAGCAGAAGGGGTTAGTCATTTTTTGGTCACAATGACATAACAAATCACGAACTGCTCACGGTCACGTCTGCCTTAATCAGTCCCGTGTAAAATACTGCTTGTATGGACTTTTAAGGCATTTCATTAATCCGGTTCATTTATTCTACCTTTGTATGGCGCGTGACCAAGAAGAAACTGGTTTGTTGTGCAGGCGAGAGCTTGTATCAGAGGTTTCACCAACACAAACTTCCTGTATCGTTCATATGGCATTTGTTTGTCTGTAGCTAAGCACAAAGTTACAGTATAGGCTATCTGTACTTTTCCCACCACGGGTATCGAAACTCGTTCTAAATCTGCAAGCCATATTCTAGCTGTCCAGGAAATTTTCGGGACTGTTCACGTATTTAGTATGTAGAGATTCGTTGGGTGGGGCCCTCGGGCTGAGGCAGTTTGGAAACCCCTTCTCTCTGTATCGATAACTAACTTAATAGAATCCTTTGTAAAAGTGCCATGGATGATACAAGTTTCATGAATCTGAAGAATGCACAGTGTATCGAATACACGCGTACAATTTCCTCACAATTATAGTAAACTTCCACTACACTATGTAAAATGATTACTTTTTCTTGTTACTGGGCAGAAAGTGTTATTTCCCAGTTGCTTATGCCTAAAATGGAAAAGACCTATTTTTCTCTTCAAACTTTGCTTTTGTGACCTGGAAGCGTATAACGAAAACATGATGAGAGACTATATTGGGGGTTGATACGTGAAAATTATTTACATTACAGTCGCAAATCTCGAAAAACTACTCACTTCTAAACATTTTTGTATAACTTTAGTAAATCTTGATTCATATGTTGTTTTATTCAGACTTTATGTAAATACAAATGTATAAATGTGTCCGATTTTACACAGAAAATTGGTTTTGTGACCTGGATAATGAAATTTAGAAATTAACCTAAGTTTGAAGGGAATAATGGTCATTTTCTGTACTTTAACAACATATGTAATTAAGAAATAACACATACTATCCAGAAACAAAATTTGTGTTACATAAAGTTATTCTTCAAACCGTACACATTATTACTTGAACTGTAATCACAAGAAAGATACATTCACACATGGTGTTAGTTATTATACATTAATAAACTAATTCTACAATTCACTAAAATATAATTTTACTACTCACCCCCAAAGATACTTAAATTTCATGTTTTGAACCCAAGAGATATTCCAGACAAACCAGTATTTTTACGTTTTAAAGTATTACTTATGTCTCAGTGGCACGGCGTTATGTATGTGGACGTATAAAGCTAGAAACTGGCTTTCAACACCCATGGTTTAACTTCAAAGTTTCATTTTATACATGTTGCCGTTAAACAGTTATTGATACTTTAAATCCTCTGCAGTATTGTTGATGGCATGTTTAATGTTGCACGCAGGAGCTAAAGATTCACACAATTTTTATCTGCAGAACATTTTTAAGCAGAAAATAGTTGTATTATCAGACTAAATATAACTGATCCAAATACAAATAAAACCAATTAACTTGCCCTCGTTTAAAACACACGCACATGAGCAATATACTTGATTAATAAAAATATCAAATAACTAATCAAATTTAGTTGTCATGAACGTAACGGTTATTCATTACTGATTTTACATTTTGTTTTATTTTGCAACAAAGTTGTTACGAAGGGCAGCAGCACTGCTCTGTTTACAAATTAGACGTTACCTTTTATACACTGATGTATGTGCTGCCACCTGTTGCTTAGAACTTTAATGAAATATTATGACGCATAGTTTGCTAAATTGTTACAACTTAAGGCCTGTTGCCGCTATCAAAACACGCTTTATTACGACGAAGTCAGTGATATTGAAAAGAAACATGAGAGACACACAATAATGTTCTCCTGCCTTTCTTTATTTAATGTTCAGTATAAGCTTTCCAGTCTCAAAGTCATATAAAACTGACCTTTGGGACTTGCGTGGTTGTAGCTATATATTTTAAACAGAAACTTGTAATTTCTACAAAGAATATTCAGTGACTAAAAGTTACGAAACAAAGTACACGTTATTAACCCATGAATATTTTCTTCAGAAATTTAAAGTTTCAAGAATACACTATTTTCTATCTACTAAACTTTACAAATTCTAACAAACATATTAGTAGAGACGTTAGGCGCACGAGGGAAGTAAAACCTTACCAGAAAGGAAATAACTAACATAAAAACAAGACAGCAGTTTCTATAATCTCTACATAATAACTCATGTACATTTGGTGTAATAGAACGTTTACAAACATAAGTCAAATTAAACTCAAATGTGATTCAATAGTTAGATATACTGCCATGTGTTAATTCATGTCTCTGCTATTATGACTGGATGATACAAATGCCATCCTTAACCTGTTCAGTGCCGTAGACGAGATAACTCGTTCAAGCCGATCGGGTAACACAGTGCAACGGACGAGTTAAATCTATCTTAATAATATCTAACTTCAACGCTAGATGTCAACACCATACACGCATCTGACCTACTTACAAATTGTTTTACTTTCGATCCAAAATGGCGTCACGAAAAAACTTACAACATGAAGAAGTATCAGAGTTGTATTGTAGCAGCTGATATACAGCAGTCAACAGGTTAATATTTTGTTTCTACAATATTGATAGTAGCCATCCCTACATTTTGGTATTTTTGAAATGTTTTCTTTATTTGTTGTTTAAAGCAGTGTTTCAATAGACATAGAAAGGTTGTAACCATGCCCTAAGTCCAGACTGTAATATTTATTGTTTATCTATTATTGAATGGTAATTCCTGTTTCACCCTGTATTTAAGTGTTTTAAAGAAACAACACATTTCTGTAGGAAAGCTAACTTCCAGGGGTAATGATAACATCCTTTAAACTAGAATTATGACTTTTTACTACTATTTAATAATACTTATAAAAGTGGATACTCCATTTGAAACTAGGTCACCACAGTGAAACTGGTTGATACTGCTGTTTAAGTTATCATGTAATAAATAAAAGAACAATGAATTCAAACTTTTTACTGTGTTATTTACAGAAGTTCCTAGCAATTTTTTACACAGTCATTACAAATACATTATCATAAAAGGAAACACTGCAAAGTTTTGATGACCAATTGTGGAGTTATTTAAAATATCATTTTAATGAACAATCTGAGTTGTCCTTACATAGATAGTGCTGCCACCTGCCATGTAATGTTAAATAGTGGGTAGCTATACACACCAGGGAGTTTTAATAGTTTGCCCTTAGAGAAAGCATAAAATCACATTATACGCCATACCGCAAGCTGTATCACGTATTACATGTCGTATTGCAAGCTGTACCATGGTAAATTTATGAAACCATAAAATCTACTTTAATTAACGGATACATGAGAAACCGAAGTTTTCACATATGTCGAATGGCACTTCAATTATGGTTGTTTACACTATTCTATACAAATAAGTGCTACAAATATTTTTGGCAGTTTGTTTGTAATTAAACATAGGCTACCTGCACTCTATCCACCACAGGTATTAAAACCCAGATATTAGCAGTGCAAGTCCACAAACATGCCACCAGGGAGCACTTTAGATGGAACGTTACTCAAACTCCACTAACCTACTTGAACCACAAAACACTAGGTTGTTTAAGCAGTGAACACTTTATTAACATTATCTTACTTAATATTGAAACGTGAACACTTTATCTTACTTAATATTGAAACGTTCTTCAATGATGTATAACTTTCTTACATCAACCTACGGAAAATAAAGAATTGCAGAAAAAAACATTAGTAAGATAACCAATAAATATGTGACAATTGTAATGTTAACCTTTGTAGAAAAACAAGAAAACAGTAGTGCTTCTAGAAATGAAACAAATATAAAGCATGGCTGTAGTGGGATATATTAACTTAACTAGTGTACAGAGTTGTAATTAATTGGTATCCATAGTTTCATGAGAACCTTGTTGTTGGTCCGCTCCTTTCTCTGGTTCTTTATCAGTGCAGGATTCTTCTTGTCCTTCACCACCAGCAGGTTTTTCTTCTGGTGGTGGTGGTTCCACCTTTGGCTTTGGTTTTGAAAGAACTGGTGTCACTATATTCTCAAAGGACTACAAGAAAAACAGACATTCAAGATGTGAAGATGTCTTGTCTTAAACTAAACTTTTCAACAAAGCACAGAAGTACAACATAAAGAAACAAAAGTACTGAAAACAAATCTGGTTGAGAAAGTTATTGCATTCACTTACTTTCTATTTGCTTACTAAACAACTTAAAGACATCACCAGAGGAAACAATATATAGGTGGTCGGCCACTGCCATAACTAAATGATGTGTGGAAAGCACCTCACTTGTAAGGAGACAAGGGGATGAGAAACAATATACAGGTGGTCGGCCACTGCCATAACTAAATGATGTAATGTGTGGAAAGCACCTCACTTGTAAGGAGACAAGGGGATGAGAAACAATATACAGGTGGTCGGCCTCTGCCATAACTAAATGATGTAATGTGTGGAAAGCACCTCACTTGTAAGGAGACAAGGGGATGAGAAACAATATACAGGTGGTCGGCCTCTGCCATAACTAAATGATGTGTGGAAAGCACCTCACTTGTAAGGAGACAAGGGGATGAGAAACAATATACAGGTGGTCGGCCTCTGCCATAACTAAATGATGTAATGTGTGGAAAGCACCTCACTTGTAAGGAGACAAGGGGATGAGAAACAATATACAGGTGGTCGGCCTCTGCCATAACTAAATGATGTAATGTGTGGAAAGCACTTCACTTGTAAGGAGACAAGGGATGAGAAACAATATACAGGTGGTCGGCCTCTGCCATAACTAAATGATGTAATGTGTGGAAAGCACCTCACTTGTAAGGAGACAAGGGGATGAGAAACAATATACAGGTGGTCGGCCTCTGCCATAACTAAATGATGTAATGTGTGGAAAGCACCTCACTTGTAAGGAGACAAGGGGATGAGAAACAATATACAGGTGGTCGGCCTCTGCCATAACTAAATGATGTAATGTGTGGAAAGCACCTCACTTGTAAGGAGACAAGGGGATGAGAAACAATATACAGGTGGTCGGCCTCTGCCATAACTAAATGATGTAATGTGTGGAAAGCACCTCACTTGTAAGGAGACAAGGGGATGAGAAACAATATACAGGTGGTCGGCCTCTGCCATAACTAAATGATGAAATGTGTGGAAAGCACCTCACTTGTAAGGAGACAAGGGGATGAGAAACAATATACAGGTGGTCGGCCACTGCCATAACTAAATGATGTAATGTGTGGAAAGCACCTCACTTGTAAGGAGACAAGGGGATGAGAAACAATATATAGGTGGTCGGCCACTGCCATAACTAAATGATGTGTGGAAAGCACCTCACTTGTAAGGAGACAAGGGGATGAAGTGGGTGCTGCTGATTTATAAAATGATTTAGATAATTCAGTGAGGGGGACATGTAAACAGTGGATAGGTTTTAATTATGATAAGTACATGTGGGTTATCATAAGTTGAATTATTAGTATAATTTGGTTTGGAATAACCATAATAGTGTCATCAAAGAAAGAAATATTGGTGTAATGGTTAATCAGTCTCTAAGTCATCCAAGCAGTGTGGTGTTGGTAGTAGTAGGGCAAATAGGTTGTATCTACAGAAATATGTCTTAAAAAGACGACACTTTCATTGTTCAGGTCACTGGTTAGACCATATTTGCAGTATTGTGTTCAGTCTTGGGATCCTTACCTTAGGAAAGACACTAAATTGCTAGAAAGGGTTTAGACAAGTGTTACTGGAATAATAGTCTGGATGAAGGGGTTGTCATATGGAGATAAATAAAGGTCCTTAAAACTGTTTTCTCTTGAAAAGAAGAGTTAGAAGAGATCTGATTGAAGTGTTTATTCATCTTTAACAGCAAGAATTATAGAACTAGGAAACACAAACATAGATTTAATCAAGGTAGAAACTGTCTTCAGGTAAAACAATTTTATTTTATCGAATTGGGTGGCTGGCACTTTACAGAACATCCAAGTGGCAAAGAAATAAAACTAGGTACCAAAATACAGAATGATCAGGTAGATGTACATAGAACTTAACATTTTGGTTAAAGACCTAATCAATCCAGATGATGGATACAAGCAAGGAGCTCTTACTTTGTTTAAAGTTACGAAATACCACTGTTTACCTTTTTAAAACGTAGAAGTGCTGGAACCCTGCATGGTGCGTATGTGAGAAAAAAACATGTTAAGATTATGTTACAATATCTGAACTAACCTTTAGTTCCTGGTAAATCTGCGACACCAAAACTGGAGGATGGTGATGTTGTGGTGTTTGAGATAGAACACCCAACTGCTGGTCTAACCACTGCTGTTTCTCTTCTACAGCATTGTTTACCTAACAGATAAAAAAAAGTTTCTTCTTCTACAGTAAATTATGATCCTGTTTTATGTAACAGTTCAAAAACACAAAGACAATGATCATTATACACAGTTATTTTCAGACATATTTCCACTTTACGCAACGATACTTAAAATGTTTTATGAGTAGCAGCGATTTTATTTTCAATATGTAGAAACATTTGTACTCATTTTTAGTGTGGAGAAATAAAACAAGACCAAAAAACATATCTGTACAATTATTTACCATTAAACAATTAACCACAGGTCATATGATGCTATACATAATATTCAGACTAAACACTTGTGGTTTCTTATCAGAATTTTTAAAGATCTCTGAATAAAAAACAAATTATGTCTATTTCTCACTTTATTATTTTTTCAGTGGTTATGGGGTTAGTTACATCAACCAAACCAATACATAGTTACAAGAGTGAAACTAACAGGTAAAATACTCAAGAAATGTTAATAATTATCTGGATGTTACAAAGAATTTGCTTGTGAAATATTACAATTTTCTGATGCATAAATTTGTTAAAATCTAATGAAAATTGCTTACTGTTTGGAATATTCAACATTTGAAAGAGAACACAAGTAATCACTATTTATAAAATCTAACAACATTTGAAAGAGAACACAAGTAATCACTGTTTATAAAATCTGAAGCTCATTAAAGAATTTGATACTTCCTTTATGAAACTTGTAATGTTTACTGACAATCTGCAAAATTTTGTAGAGATACTCTTACTGATTTAAAAGTTATAGTATGAGTAATAGCATAGAGTGGTTACGAGGTCGGTCATTTGAACCAAGATTCACTTTTATGTCATACAAAAGACCAACATAATTCTTCCAGTATAAAACACACTTCAGATTCCAACAAAAGCAAACAATACTTTACTTTCTCCATTTCTTGTGCTTCAATATGAGCATATTGATCATTGTGTGCTGCATACTGGTCCAGTGCTTTCCTGGTTAATTGTAATGCTCGATAGAATTGGTCAATTAATATGGGCCGTTCTTCAAACTCACGATGTCTCATCACCACTGGTTCACAATGTTTCTATAAAGAAATTTTTGTTTTGTTTTTCAAGATTTTTCAAATAAGAAATTTAGTCTAAACATTCCATACAGAAGCTACCAAAAGCAATTTACTGACAAAATGTTTTCTACTTTGGATTGTAACTGTACAATAGATGAAAATATTGTATTAACGTAGTTATTCCAAAACGAAATTCAAACCAAACTCGGTAAAAACTAGAGCAACAAATTCCAGCTTTCTCTAACAATGTGTAATGTGAAAGACTACATCTTAAATTCCAGCTAAGTTTTAAAGATACATTTCAGTCAGTTTTTCCACGTTAAAACTAAACACTAAGTTTTCAAGATACCTTTAATTCAGTCAATTTTTCTAGGTAGATCCTCTTAAGCTGGTCTTCACCTTCATCATACAGCCAGTTTTCTGTATCTTCTAACATACTGATTAATAAACGTCTCTCCTAAAGGTTAATAAAGAAATTAAATTTTTTACTTCTGTTACACAAAATAATTCTGTTTCATCATTCTTCTTACAGGTAGGTTTAGAAGCAACACAAATTTCTAACATGTTTCTTAGCAGCCACATTTAAAGAGACACACAATAACATTTGTATTTAACAGTTCTATTGAAATATGTTACATTTTTTAATTAGGTTTAAAGTGATAATAAATTACAACTGAAGTAATATTTTAAAAATACTATAAAAACATTCATTAAGGAGATAATAAAATCAGTTCTAGTCATGAAGGTAAATTATACCAACTTCATGTTTAAAGTTATATTAACAATCATCAGTTATCTCTAGTACATACTAAAGAGCTCTCAATAATTTCTAAGTTCTATTTATTTTGGCAGTTATTTTTAAGGCTTGCAATAAAATTATATGACTATGAAGAACACATTAATTGATGTTTACTCAACTATTAGATGTTGGACATGACTAATAAGAAATGTTCAGTGGTTAATAGTTGGTTCTAAGGAACTGAACGTAACAAATTTAAATGGATATATTTCATAGATAACTGAAATGTTACCAAATTAAATATAATGTTGTTACCATATTAACAACAAATAAACAACATGAACATCTAACATTAGGGTAGAGGGACATGGTTTATATTAATTGGATAAAAAAAATTGTTACATCTATTATAAGAAGACCCTTAAGACACAGCTGGAGTAATCAAACATGTAGACATAAGTTAAGGACAACACTTAAATTATGACAATAAGATGCAGTGAACAAAAATCCCAGTGTTGCAGAGTTTGTCTGTAATAAAACAAACTAATACACAGTTTCAGGAAATTTTCTTAAAATTAATTCTATTAGGGAATAATTAAATATCCTCTCAGATATCTAAACCAACAGTCACTGTAGGTTAGGCTTAAGCACGTGTTCTTTGTGTACACAGAAAAGAGTTGTAACCGTAGTATTGATTTATATTTTTACAAACAGAACTTACATTTTCAACTTAACACTAGAAATAAAAAACTTTTAAAATCAAAATGTTGTATTTAATTTACAGTAAACATTTTCCTTTACAGTAGAAACTCTTCAAATGGTCAAAGTAATAAATTATATTGAAACTATATATGAACTTGTATTTCTTTTTTTATATATTATGTAATCAAATTCTACATGTTGTAAATAAAAGTTTTATCAAGTTTACAGCGTGAAATAATAAATACACAGATCAGTACCCATCAAGTTTACAGCGTGAAATAACAACAGTTATTGTACTGTCAGTTTCTGCGAACACTCTGGAAGAAGCTGGAAAGTAAAACCTTGAGTAGTTATTTAAATAGAAACATTTTGGTGTTATTAAAAATCAGTTATTACTGGTGTTTGTGTGTTCTGTACACCAATATGCACAACAGAAATTAAAATATTATCAAACTGTATCTTTACATCTAACACTTATACAGAAGTATCAAACTTTAAGTTTGTTTTCATACAATAATTAACACAAAATAGATGAAGTTAGAAACCTTCTGTAAACGTTTTAATTAGAACTGTTTACCTGTTCAGATGCAAACTTTTCCAGTTTGTCATACAGCTGACTTCTGATTTCATAAACATATTCCTCAACAGCATTCTTTGCATCCATTTTTTCCTTTTCCATTTTATCTTGTTGAATCATTTTTATCTGGTGATCAAAGGATAAGAAAAATCTTATGAACTTTAATTAAAGTCGTATCTCAATATAATAAGGTCATTCTTCAACATTTAGTAAGCTAAACAACTGATAGATATGGATAGTATCAGGCCAAAGAAATTACATATATTTAATCACACTCAACACATAAATTTCAATCTTATTGTGACCAAATATGACAATAATTTGTGTCATGTGAGGATGGGAATATCCGTTGTGAAATGTGTACAAATAGAGAGAATAATTTAATACATTCCTTGTGGCAGTACTTCTTATGAACTAATTGTTTTACCTACTTTTGAAACCCAATGTATTTGAAATTGTATGTTACACATTATGTAACTTCCTTCCTGCCAACTAACCACACAAACATTACATAACTTCATAACAAAGGAAGAAACAAATTATGTGAACAAGTCTGCAAACTTACGACATTAAACAAAATAATAAAATAAATCAGCTCACACAAATGAGAGAAACAAACAAGTTGAAACAGTTGAAATATTCTAGAAAAACTTACAAAATGGAACTTCCTTAAAACCTCAACAAAAGGTGTCTGTTTTGTATTTTTAGTGAGTACTTCATATTAGTTAAATAACTGTACCTATTTTAATGTTAATGAATCATAATTGATTATTAATTTGAGACTATAGATTTAAGAATATTTTGGTCAGTCCTAAAAGTTAGGAGCCAAATGTTAAGCATTTTATGTAACTTTGAACCCCAACAAAATTATGAACAACAAACTGTCATCTGATACATTGTGTTCTATTCAAATATTCTGTGAAATTGTGGGACTAGGAAACACATGCATGCTTTATAGTACTGACTACACTTGTGTTAATTTGGTAAAACTAAATTAGGAATGAAAATATTTGTCTTTAACACAGAATAAATTAATTTTTATTTAGGTTATAAAAATAAAGAAAACAGAATCATTGTGAAAACAAATTTTAATTACATGCATAATAATTCAGATGCAAATTTTTATCTGAATGATGTCACACACAGACTTCTAGATTGTAAGATTTTTAATGAACACATAACTTTGAAAAAACTAATACTGATGTGAAATATTAAACATGAACACAAAAATCTTAAATTCATACCTTACAAAATTTATCTCTAATTAACTTGAATAAATGGGCTTTTTGAGGTTACATATAATTTTGGTACTAATACATGAAATACATAAAGAATGGTTCCACAACCATTTTATTCAGAAGCATGGAAGAGTTAAACTATATTTTGATATCATCTAACACTGGTGAGAATAAGATAGATGTAGAGTCACAGTAAACATTCTTATGATACAAATCACATCACATGAAACTTTCTTCAAATTTCTAACCTGCTCTTACTAAAATTGATTTATTTAGAAATCTTCTCCCCTACTGAGCTTGAATCTACATTAAATAAAAGGAGACCTTACAAGTTTAGAAGAAGACTTATTAATTCTCTCCACATGGGTTTGGTCAATTTGACCAACCACGTAACCTCTCTGTACTCATTTAAAGTATTCTTAGATTTAATACTTTTAGCTTCCAAAATAGTTTTTATCTTTACTAAATTTGGCAGTCTTTCAGTTAGCATTAAAAGTTTCACAAAAAAATTTTAAGTTAAGTATTTTTAATGAATCAAAATAAAGATTTGTCAACGAATATGTATTTGTTTGTATTTGTATTGAATATTTGTTTCCAATAGTCTATGTGCAAAGTAATTTTCATGTTAAGATTAAAAATACTTTTCTTCATCTCAAACACTTCCCATTTCATTTGTGTAATCTCTAATAAAACTTCTTAAACATGTTTCTTTTAACTAAAACTTTATATTTTATCTATTATTTTTGGTACAATAACTCTATACAATGTTGGTCAATTTGACAGACCTTGTAACCCCAAACCCAATTTAAAATAAATTTATATTACCCCTTTTTTTTTTTTTTTTTATTTCTACAACGACTTCAGACTGTAACACAAAATTATATTCATTTATCCCTGTAACAGTAAAGATCTATTCATAATTAAATTTTATTGTTTTATAGTCTCTGAACCATGTTTTACCCCCTATTTGAGCCACTAGAAGTTTCACAATACTTGGGAAATGTGCAGCTCACATGTTGTGCTATCAAATTACATTACCCACAAGCAACTCTATACTAAAGAATACAGACTAATAACATTAAAAACAACAGACGATTTCCTCTAATAATCACAATTTTTCATGCTATGTAGCAACAGCAGTTACAAATGTAACCCAGTTAGCCACTGTACTACTCATGGGAACCCATAATTCAATTAAAAGTGAAACCAGCTATCCTGTGCTCAGAATATAATGTTATTATACAATGTTGTTTGACAGATAAACACCTTGACTTTTATTGGTTATAAGTAATATTTAATTAAACATAAGAGAAAACCAAATTAACAAAAACCTGAAAGAGAGGATATGTCAGGTGTATGTTTGTTTGTATTTATAGCTCTATAACCAACCAAAATTGAAGGCTATAAAACTTCTGGCTTGTCTAAGCAATATGATTTTACAGTGAGTAATTTAGGTTTAATTTTGTAGTTTCTTGGGGGAATGATTAGCTAAAGTAGACAAGACAATACCTAGATAAAATGTCATGTGACACTAGGGAAATTCAGGTTTGTTTAAATATACATACTGCCTTGTAGTATTAAGGATTTATACACTATTAAAATATGGATTATTAGCTCAGATTTTATGCTGTACTAATTGGTACAAAAATAGTTTAATAAGAGGTTGAATGTAAGACATTAAAATGTCATTGTTAGTAAAGGATACCACTAGAGAAGAGAGGGTTAATGTTCGATAGTGTAAATATTTCTACCATGTTTAAGATACATTCATCATTATTATTTTGCTTGCATAATGACATGATAATGAAATTACTAGACACCAACACAATAAGTCTGGTTGAACCATAACTTACCTCTGCCTCAATGAGGTCGTCCAGTTCTTTTTTGGACAACTGAAACACTCCACACTCAACAGGAAGGTCCACTGACTTCACAACTTTCTTCTGTTTTTTCTGAACTATCTGTTCCTTGTTTTCAGACTCCTTTAAATATTTTATATCCATCTTATTAGAAATACGGCTAAAACGTAACATTTAGAAACATTACAAGAGCCAAGTATGACACAAAGTAATTATTAGTCATGCTTCACTAACTTAACGCAACGTAGCAAAATTATGACAAATATCACTTTCAAAAGTCACAAAATAATTAAGCCTCACAGTGATGGTAAAATAAACAAGTTCACTTCTATGATATGTATTTAAATCAGTTGAATATTTTAAGGAATGTTTTACCACAGTACAAAACTAGACCATTCGTATTTAAACAAAAACTACATACCTTATTTTGTTCACTGGACTGATGAGGTGAACCAGTTCCCTGTTCCATCTGTGGAGTGTTCTGAAAGACCAATAACCAACTCTTCACTATTATATGTTAATACTTTTAGCTCATTAAACCTTTCTTCACTATTATATGTTAATACTTTTAGCTCATTAAACCTTTCTTCACTATTATATGTTAATACTTTTAGCTCATTAAACCTTTCTTCACTATTATATGTTAATACTTTTAGCTCATTAAACCTTTCTTCACTATTATATGTTAATACTTTTAGCTCATTAAACCTTTCTTCACTATTATATGTTAATACTTTTAGCTCATTAAACCTTTCTTCACTATTATATGTTAATACTTTTAGCTCATTAAACCTTTCTTCACTATTATATGCTGCTTAATAAACTTTGCTGCTTTATAAATTTTAGTTGTGACATTTAAACTTTCAACAGACCCACCCATCATACAAACAATGTACAAACAATTAAAGCTTAATCTCCAATTTTTCTTAAAATGAAGTAAACCCCCAGATAGTAACCTCTGAGAGGAGCAAAGCCTGTTACTTACTGAGAATAAAATTGCACATTTCATACAAAAATAGCCAATGCCTTACAATCTTTGAGAAAGTGAAAACAGTAAAGAACATTTTTACCTCGTCAACACTTGGTTGGTCAGCATGATTGACAACTGGTTTCCCATCCATACAATTTAGTGTTTGTTCAGTATCAGTGTTTACTTCTAGTTCGTTCCCAGAGTTAATCTCTTGATCAGTTGTGGTTGCAGCTTCATTCTGTCCATTTTCTTCTACCATATGCTTTTCTGTCATACTGGCCGAGCACACCGAGAACACACCATGGATATTTATTCTCACTTTCACCTTGACTTTTACACTCTCACCATCACTAGAAGGTGCAACCCTCTGTACAGTAAACTTACCTGAAAACAAAAAGTAATTTCAATAGTTTTAACAAATCGTACAACACCTTTAAAAAACTTCATAATTCTAACCCTAATCGCAGAACTTCCACACGATTACGACTGACAGCAACATAATTTACTTCAAAAGATTCCCCACAAAAAATTATGCAACGAAAAGCTATATGGTTTCAAAGAAAGTGTAACGGAAAGACAAAACTAAGTGAGCACAAGGTATCTATAAACACAGTTCTCAAATAATAACAACACAGATGGTCAAAACAATACAGTTCTAAAGTCAGATAACAATTACAACCACATCACCTCAATATCAATATAAGATGCTGTAATAACATTGGCATCACTCTATTATCAAAATGAATTCATTAAAACTATTATTAACACAGAGAAGTCTGTATTTCAAATATTAAGTTTATTAAACTGAAACTAAGTCAAAGTTTCTTGGATAAGAAAGAAGATTTGTAATGAACTGGAATTTCTAAAGCAAGCAAATACATAATAGTATTCTCTGTATAGTGTACAACACACATTCACTGCCATAACCCACACAGCCGCTACCCATCGTACATGTACACCATCATAATTCCCACTGGTGCTCCAAAGACAAGCAAGACTACTAATGCACACTAGACTAAGGGTGTCACATTTCAAAATTTTTCTAATTGGTTATTTGTTATGCTTGAACAGATTACCAGTTTAAAAACTGTTGATGTTACATTCGAGATGATATAAATCACAGGATTAACGTATATATTCCACTTTGTAAGTTGTAATTATTAACCAGTTCACTAACAGCAAAACTACAACCAAGATCACAGACTTGAAGAAATCAGAATTAAATAACTGGAAAAAGCCAACATATCATAGTTACTGCTTTGGTTCGCATAAAACCTCGTATGTTCTGTAAAGAATCCGAAGTTCTTTAGTTACGTGTCTATTACTTTACAATCGTGATACAGCCAAGCAGTCAAATATAAATTTGGCAAAGTAAATAAAACTAGGTGTGGTATAAAACAAAACGCAAGACTCAATGAAATCAAACTTAACGAACTATAAAAATACAAGATGGTTCTCACCCTAATGAGTTATCTTACCAATATAGTTGTCAGGATATGGAATGTCAGCTTCATTCATGTACAGAGCTTGCAAAGTAAATGGTTCAGTTCGAAAAAATGTAAGCATCTTGGAGAAAGGAACTTGGTGAAACTTTGGAAACACTTCCATTTCTCTGTATACATAAAGTGAACAAATCAAGCAGTGCAGTGCACTTTGTGAATTATATGAATCTGACATGAAAAGCAAGTTAAAATTCTACATAAAACTGTTTGCAAACTAATATTTTGTGTACTTGTGTGTGTATTCAACTAAACAAACATAATTTTACTAAAAGTGTTGGCTACATTAATGTTTTGCTTTAATAAACTTCAATGTATGTGAGTAAACATAATGCACATTTAAACTTCATGAGAGTTGTTTTGGTATTAATAATTTCACTGATGTAGATTTTTGAAATATTCATTTTTTTTCTATCACAAGAAAATTTTACAAATTGGGAAGAAGCAGAAACTTAGATCAAATTACTATTTCATTTAACAAGATGAATATACTTTATCATAGAAACTTAGATCAAATTACTATTTCATTTAACAAAATGAATATACTTTATCATAGAAACTTAGATCAAATTACTATTTCATTTAACAAAATGAATATACTTTATCATAGAAACTTAGATCAAATTACTATTTGATTTAACAAAATGAATATACTTCATTATCATGTTTGTTAACAAACATAAATCCTTACTTGTTCCAATTTCTTTTTTTGTTAAATCTAAGTTTTAAAACTAAACCTTTTGTTTGTGTTGTGTGTTATGATTTGTGAAAAAATTATACACGACAGAGAAACGGGGAGATTTTTGGCTTCAGTGGAGGGAGTTATTAAAGAACATGGAAAAACCTCAAGACTAAAACATCACTAGCCTGTCTAATCTGACTAAACTAGTTATAGATTATTTAACAATATTCAGTTTTACTTCATAGAACTAAATCATACTCATTACATAGTAATGAAAATATTTCACCAAAATGATATAAAATTAAACCTAAAGATCTGATTTAAACTAATTACTTTAAAAACCTACCCTTCCTCTTTGAGAGTTGTGTCCCAAGTAACCTTGATTGGATAGGGCTGGATGTCTGTGATAGAGAAGTCTCGTACTTTGAACGTGGGTGACAACATAGCACACTGTGGGAAGGGAAATGTTAAAGAAAATATAATCAGACAACTTTCTCTGCCAGAAGTTTAAAACTAAACTTTGTTTTACAGTTCTCAAAATCAGTATATAGGAGAATGTACCTGTAAAACACACCCACGAGCCACAGCCTCGTCCTGATTTAGTGTAGTGCTGGGTTCCCGACCAAACACCTTCTGTACCAACTGTTTTATTGCAGGAATCCGTGTTGAACCACCAATAATACCAACGTCATCCAGGTCGCTGGGTTTCAGTTCTGGCAAACCAAGAAAAATATTTATACTTCCATTAAAAGATACATTTAACAGAAGCTAAGAGATTATGTCACAACGTTAACAATATCTTTTATCATACTGTTGACAATTTACAATTCATGACTAATGAGATATGTAGTTAGAGAAAGATTGAAAGAAACACTTGTAACATCTCCCAATCTTCTTCACTCCTATTCTGTAAAGTGGGATATTTCCTCATTTGATTATTTTATTAATATCACTACACAAATTTTTTGAAAAGTTTTTGCTGATTGCGACAGGTACCTGGTGGGCATACACAAATATAGTTTTGGTTTTGCTTCATCACGTAGGAACTCTGAGAAATAGACAGTTAACTGTTTACTGGCAATAACGTATTTAATTATGTTTATATTTCTAATATGCTATTAAGTTCAACATAATTAAAAGTGTTTTGCTCCTGATTTTTGTTTGTATTCAATGTCCAGTGCATCACTTTGCAGTGTCCAACCATAGTTAGCAAGCATTGACAGATTCCAGTTGTCCAATGTCCTGGTGAAACCTTTCACCATATTCATCACTGACAGCACCGAGATTTGCGGGGAAGAAGTCCAAGTGTGAGTGGAGGAAATGAATCTTGAGTGACATGTTGCACTTCATTGTTTTGTATACTTTGAGAAGTTTGTCTACTAGCTGAATGTAATGTGGGGCTCTGTAATTGCCAAGAAAATTGTCAACAACGTCTTTGAAGGCTTTCCAGGCAATCTTTTCTGGCCCAACTAACAGATCTTCAAACCACTTGTCACTCATAACATCTCTTATCTAAGGGCCAACAAAAATGCCCTCTTTGATCTTGGCCTCAGTTATTCTTGGGAACATCTGTCTTAAATAACAAAAACCTTCCCTTCTTTGTTCATTGCTTTCATGAAATTCTTCATAAACCCAATTACACGTAAAGAGGAGGCATAAAAACTTTGCTGGGTTAACAAGTGGTTCATGCGGCACATTTTTCTGTCCTGGAACTAACTTTTTATGGAGTGGCCAGGTCTGTCTGGAATAATGTGAAACTTTGGCATGACTGTCCCATTCACAGATGAAACAACAGTACTTTGTATAGCCGAGCTGCAGTAACAGAGCAATGACTTTCAGATCTCCACAGATATTCCAGTTGTACTTATTGTATTGGATGTGCTTCAGCAACATTTCCATGTTCTCGTAGGTTTCTTTCATGAGTGCTGCATAGCCAACAGGCATTGAAGGGTGAACATTTTAATTGTGTAACAGAACAACTTTGACGCTTAACATTAATGAATCAATAAAGAGATGCCACTCTTATGGGTCATGGTCATAACTCAAAGCAGAGAACAATCCTTTGATGTCAACACAGAAACAGAGACTGTCAACTTGTACAAAGAATTTGGTTATAACATCTTGGCAGCTTCAAAAAACAGAAATTTTCATACCTGATGACAACAAACACCATTCCTGCAGTCTTGAACCCAGCAATTTGGCTTTTGCTTTTGATAGACCCAAATCTCTGACCAAATTATTTAATTCTGACTGTGTTATGAGATGTGGATTGCCTGAGGAGCACGGTTCAAAATCCGGATCAATGTTACTGCCAATTCCCTGCATTGCAGTTTCTTCATTTGGTTCGTCTAAGGTCCATTCCTCTGGTGGTTTGGAATTGGAAGACTGTCGTCACGTGGCACGGGTCTCATTGCTGAAGGCAGATTAGAGTATTCAATTGACTTCTTGTTTTTGGCAGAGAAACCAGACACATTAGTCAAACAGAAGAGTCCGTCACATTGTCTTTCTGTTCTCGCCATATCACTGGGACAGCAAACAGCATTGTCTTTCGAGTGCCTCTAAGCCAAGCTCTCAGACAGACAGCACATGTTGCACAACAAATGTGAGGTGCCCATTCCTGGTCTTGATCACCAATTTTACAGCTGTAGTAGAGATGATATGCTTTCTTCACAAAAGCAGTCATTGAGCGTCTCTGATGAACAAGTGTATACTCGCCACAAATATAGCAGAATGTATCGAGGCTTTTACGACATTGACGAGACATAATGACCGACACCAATCGTCCTGTAAAACGTCTATAACATTTAACTTACTTGTTACAGTGCTACTGAGGCAATGCTATATTCTGAAACAATACGTACATGCTGTATGGTCTATATTAATCCAATGAGCAGCATCTGTGTATGCAAGCCACTTCTATAGCCTGCTGAGACAGTGTCAAGCTGGTTCCAGACTGCATACTTCCACAGAACAGCTTCCAACCTGGCCTGATTTCATGCCTGGACATGCCCAGACTGCACAAAACATTGTTCATAGGTCTCTTACAGAAACGAAAATTTTTTTGACACAAATATAAGAAAAGAACATGACAAAACTGAAGATTTCGATAAAATGGTACATGATGGGCAAATTTGGATGCGATTTTCGTGATCAGCAGCCAAAAATCTAAGGAACACCCAACAGTGTTCAAGAAGCAAAAGCTTTGTTGTTCAGTGTATTTTAAACTGGTTTGAACAAATGTTAAAATAAGTACTGAAGCTACAGTGCAGTAAGCCACAACATTATGATGGTTTACTGCAGTGCAGCAAGTCACAACATAATGATAGTTTACTATTCAAAAGATTATACTTAAATTTACAGACACAAGTTTGGTATCTAACTTTCACCATTTATTTTTTTAAGAGCACAAATAAATACTGAAAGATAAATTACGCCCAAGTGGTCAGTGCTTCTGGATTTGTGCTATTTACATTCATAAAGCTTAATCGTAAGTAGAAATGTTCTGGCATGAATACTTCATGGACAGATGTCAGTAGGTGTCTCTTAAAAATGTGAATTCTGCATTTAAAAAATTGTCAAAAAATTCTGTTCTAACGTATAGAAAATTCTGTTCGTTGGTGTTTTTATAACAGAGCAGCAGTTTTAACACCTTAATTGAAACACCAATACACAAAATAAATTGCCACTTAAAGTCCAAATAATACTATAAATAAAACCTCTGAAGAACTGAACGTACTTGCTTCGTGTAGAACTTCTCTCATTGTAACCTCTATTCTCGACAGCAAATCTCCGGCGAGCTCTTCAAACGTGCTCCTGTAGAACAAAAAATCATTAGCTGTCAAAATAACAATAAAGATCTTAACCCAATGGACAAACCAACAGCTTGTCCAGGTAATGACCTACTAGACACAAGCTTCTGCTATATCAACCAAGCTACTGGACAAGAAATATCCAGGTTTTTTATCATGAATACACAACATGGAATCTTAATTGTCTTTCTGAATTTCTTGAAACATTTCACACAGACAATCTGCTAGCAACTCTCAAATGATAGACTGGAGGAAAGACAGTCAATGCCACCAACCTTCAATCTTGACAGACCAAATAACTGGATTTGACTGTCACTTTTATAATGCACACACGATCCTATAAAGGGCATGAACTACGGACAGCCCAGCACAACTAACCAAAGGGCTATACTCTGCCTTATAATAATGATGACAACCTTTAAAAATTCCTAATACAATGTATAATTCATGTATTTCCACAAAATGTATTACAGATTATCGGACATCACAAGTAAGATAAAGCAGTTACTATCTGTCAGCAACAACAGTAGTAACTAAAGAATGAGGAATAGATTAGGCTTAAAACTTGTCAGCTATAGAAGAGGTTAAGCTTGTCAATGAGAGAACATTAACTTATCTAAAGATGTGGACCTACGTTTTGTATTTAAACAGCAAATAGGCCCATCTGTTCTAAACACTTTTAAAAGTTGTTATTCTAACAAATTATTCAGCAGAACATATAATAAAACATATTGAAACAAACCTTTTCATTTTTGCAGCAACATCTATATCTTCCATAAAACACTCAATGTTCAGAGGTAGTTCATGTGGATTAGCGCTCATCTGTTTCTTAAGTTTCTCGCTCTCAGTAAGTAACCTTACAATACCTTTCCTGCTAGACACGACATTAATCTTGTACTTTGTGTGGAATTCTTCGGCAAAACGACGAACTAATATATTGTCAAAGTCTCTACCACCTACATTTATATCCCATGAAGCAGCCAGCAACTGATGAAGAAAAACAAAACCATAATGAATGGATGTATCTACACGAGATACTGTACATTAATGCTAATGAATTATTCACAAGCAAACACAAAAGTACTGCCCCAAAACTTACACATTCATTTATTTTAGATGTTTTTACCCTCATGAGAAATAGTTAGTAGATGTTTATACTAAACACACAAACGTACTACCCCGAAACTTACACATTCATTTATTTTAGATGTTTTACCCTCGAAACTTACACATTCATTTATTTTAGATGTTTTTACCCTCATGAGAAATAGTTAGGAGATGTTTATACTAAACACACAAACGTACTACCCCGAAACTTACACATTCATTTATTTTAGAGGTTTTTACCCTCATGAAAAATAGTTAGGAGATGTTTATACTAAACACACAAACGTACTACCCCGAAACTTACACATTCATTTATTTTAGAGGTTTTTACCCTCATGAAAAATAGTTAGGAGATGTTTATACTAAACACACAAACGCATACTACCCGAAACTTACACATTCATTTATTTTAGAGGTTTTTACCCTCATGAAAAATAGTTAGGAGATGTTTATACTAAACACACAAATGTACTACCCCAAAACTTACACATTCATTTATTTTAGAGGTTTTTACCCTCATGAAAAATAGTTAGGAGATGTTTATACTAAACACACAAACGCATTACTACCTGAAACTTACACATTCATTTATTTTAGAGGTTTTACCCTCATGAAAAATAGTTAGAGATGTTTATACTAAACACACAAACGTACTACCCCAAAACTTACACATTCATTTATTTTAGAGGTTTTTACCCTCATGAAAAATAGTTAGGAGATGTTTATACTAAACACACAAAAGTACTGCCCCGAAACATACACATTCATTTATTTAGTTTACTTTAGATGTTTTTACCCTCATGAGAAATAGTAGATGTTTATACTAAACACACAAAAGTACTGCCCCAAAACATACACATTCATTTATTTAGTTTACTTTAGATGTTTTTACCCTCATGAGAAATAGTAGATGTTTATACTAAACATACAAAAGTACTGCCCTGAAACTTACATATTCATTCATTTAGTTTATTTTAGGAGGTTTTTACCCTCATGAGAAATAGTAGATGTTTATACTAAACATACAAAAGTACTGCCCTGAAACTTACATATTCATTCATTTAGTTTATTTTAGGAGGTTTTTACCCTCATGAGGAATAGTTAGTAGATGTTTATACTAACACACACAAACATACTACCCTGAAACTTACACATTCATTCATTTAGTTTATTTTAGGAGGTTTTTACCCTCATGAGGAATAGTTAGATGTTTATACTAAACACACAAAAGTACTGCCTTGAAAATGACATTCATTTATTTAGTTTATTTTAGGAGGTTTTTACCCTCATGAGAAATAGTTAGTAGATGTTTATACTAAACACACAAACGTACTACCCCGAAACTTACACATTCATTCATTTAGTTTATTTTAGGAGGTTTTTACCCTCATGAGGAATAGTTAGATGTTTATACTAAACACACAAAAGTACTGCCTTGAAAATGACATTCATTTATTTAGTTTATTTTAGGAGGTTTTTACCCTTATGAGGAATAGTTAGTAGATGTTTATACTAACACACACAAACATACTACCCTGAAACTTACACATTCATTCATTTAGTTTATTTTAGTAGGTTTTTACCCTCATGAGAAATAGTTAGATGTTTATACTAAAACACACAGAAATACTAGATAAAGTTTTACTCCCAGACCAATGTAACTTTCACACACAGAGAATGTTACTCATATGATGAGTATGGATTGTTCATTACTTAAAGCTTTTGTCTGATGTGAAACAACTAACCTTGAATGATAATATACAATACTACCAAATAAAAAAAAGCTGTCATTTAAAGTAGGAAGGAATACTGAACATTCAGGGCTAAAGCACTCTCTCAACGACACATCACAAACCTTATCACTGAATAACATGTTTCAAACTGTATTGAAATACAAATTAGTGATGAAGTTTTTAAAATGTAAACTTGTATTATTTTACAGATGTGGGATATACTAAGGTAATTCTGATCTTTGGAGGAGTATTCTGACAGTACTGTTGTGTAGAGAACCTTCTGGTTATTAACTCACATCACCTGCATGTATGTTGCTACATCCAAGATGTCCTGTCAAGGTACATTATTTACACTACAGCTTCACCTCTTGTTTAACAGTTGCATCTATTCATGATGCCAGAAAACATGATGGTTCAAGAAGTCTTGACAGAAACAAAATAGAAACCCCTAGCCCAATAGCTTTCAAGACATGCACTTTTTGAAAGCACTCAGAAACCCTATAACCTATTTCATTTGAGTCTAAATGTAATACTTATATTTTGTAGTCCTGTTATCTTATAACCACAAACAGCAAACTTACCTTAAGTTTACCTTTAGTAAAAGCACAAGCTGATACTTGTATAGCAGAATGACCCATGTCTACAAACACAACATTGTTTGGCTTCTCTTCATGTAAATCAGTCTTGTAGAAACCATAATTTAAAGCGACTGCACAAAGAAGATAAAAGAATTAATATCTGTATATGTACTGCAGTTAACATTATTATACAGATTTTTTTTACTTTCAGTGTAAAGGTTTACTTAATAAGTCTTCTAACATTGTGGTCACTTCACGAGTTCTAGGACTAAGACAAGCTTGATGGTTTGTCAGTTCTTAAGATGAAAAAATTAATTTAAGAAAACAGTAATGTATGAAGTTAAAACAACAAATTCTAATCTTAATTCAGATATCTAGCCACTTATCTAAAATTGATAAAAATTACATATTATCAAATGAATCAAGTTCATATAAAAGCAACTGTTGAAAACATTTGTTGACACAAATAGTACCGCAACCATAATAACAAGTCTTGTATCACAGCCAATAATGTGGTTAACATGTTATCATATACTCTCTTAACTTTAACACAAGTTATACTTCATAATAAATATAAAAAATGTAATATTACATAAACACATACTTAAATGGTAAATAAACAAAACTTGGTTTTCCTACCATTCAACATTAAAGAGAGCACTATGTAATGTTAGCACACATGCTAACACAGTAATACAGACTGTGAAGCTCCAAGGATCTCCAAACTATATAACTTGAACTGTAACCTTTGGATGGACTAATTGAGAAAAAATATTGTTTCAACTTGTTCAAAAATGCAAAAACGCATTCTGGTGAAGCCACTCGGAACACAAAAGGCATTCTGGTGAAGCCACTCGGAATACAAAAGGCATTCTGGTGAAGCCACTCGGAATACAAAATGCATTCTGGTGAAGCTACTCGGAATTGCCATTACTAAAATGTGACATATTCCTATAAATAGATACCTGAATATATATTTAAGTTTAAAGGGGCTACACAATATATTATAAGTAAAGTGTACCTGCAGTAGGTTCGTTCATTAAACGTAAGACGTTTAACCCAGCTATCTGAGCAGCATCCAACATGGCTCTTCTTTCTCTATCAGTGAAATAAATGGGAACCTAAAATGAAAGAACAGTATCACCACAGCCTGCATTTAGGTTTTTGTTTTACACATTTCTAAAATATTGTTGTAGATACTGTAATACACAACACTTGTTACATGGATTAGTTTGTGTATCAATATTACTTGGGATTTTGAACTGAAAAACTGTTAGCCTGGCACAAGTTATAAACTACAGCTGAAAAAACACGTGCTAACACTTTCACGTCCACAAAACTTCTGACAAATTTTAACACCTCACAAAAAACCTGCAATGTTTAAAACTTAGGTTCACTGGGTTTCTAATGACCAATGTCAGTTTTCCTGTGTTTACATTTCTTATTTTGATAAACACTCAACATAATTACACCAAATATTCAATACAGTAACAGTTTTGTTAACGTTCACTGATAAAATCAGCCACATCAACAGAAACTTCCAGCCAGCCAGTAATAACTGGATAACTATCAATCAGTTAATGAGAGAAATCATTTTCCATATTTATCATATTACTGATACACAATTTTTAATGATCAGTGATGTCGAGAAACCCACTTGTTGAGAAATTTATATGCAAAAACGGCTCGTTTGGGTTGAGAAAATATTTTACATAGAAGAGCGTACAGCGTGCGAACAGGTTCATCGTGAACCTGACGATGACCGAAGAAGGTCGAAACGTTGTTCGCTCTTCTATGTAAAATATTTTCTCAACCCAAACGAGCCGTTTTTGCATATACAATTTTTAATGCATTTTAAAGTTAAAATATTTTACTTACATACACCGTTCAAATGATATTTTTACCTTCTCTTGATTTTAACAAGTAAATATTTGTGATTTCATTACACTTGAGTTTGTTAATAATATTACATATTATATTAATATTATACTGCTAAGGTTATTTTATAACTAGCTAAACTGCACTTAAATGAAAATTAAGATCACAAACTGGTGTAACATGTTTTGAAACATGATTTTTGTTTTTCATTGGGTACAATCTCCATTGGCACATAGATGAAGTGTCAAACATTACCTGAACCTATAACATTTACTGAATTTTTATCAACTATTTTTGTTTGATATGTAGGAAATGGTTTGAACTATATAAAACTGCTGGTTGACTTCTTGAATTGGACAGCCAGTTTGGAAATGGTTTGAACTATAGAAAACTGCTCGTTGACTTCTTGAATTGGACAGCCAGTTTGGAAATGGTTTGAACTATAGAAAACTGCTCGTTGACTTCTTGAATTGGACAGGCAGTTTGGAAATGGTTTGAACTATAGCAAACTGCTCGTTGACTTCTTGAATTGGACAGGCAGTTTGGAAATGGTTTGAACTATAGAAAACTGCTCGTTGACTTCTTGAATTGGACAGCTAGTTTGGAAATGGTTTGAACTATATAAAACTGCTCGTTGACTTCTTGAATTGGACAGCCAGTTTGGAAATGGTTTGAACTATATAAAACTGCTCGTTGACTTCTTGAATTGGACAGCTAGTTTGGAAATGGTTTGAACTATATAAAACTGCTCGTTGACTTCTTGAATTGGACAGCTAGTTTGGAAATGGTTTGAACTATACAAAACTGCTCGTTGACTTCTTGAATTGGACAGCTAGTTTGGAAATGGTTTGAACTATATAAAACTGCTCGTTGACTTCTTGAATTGGACAGCTAGTTTGGAAATGGTTTGAACTATATAAAACTGCTCGTTGACTTCTTGAATTGGACAGCTAGTTTGGAAATGGTTTGAACTATATAAAACTGCTCATTGACTTCTTGAATTGGACAGCTAGTTTGGTACTAGAAATATGAGAAGTGTGAGAAATGTAGTGAGCAGAATGTATTTGTGAGATTAAGCCTACAGCTCTGTGTGGAACTTGTGTAAAAGGTACATTACATGGATTGGATTTTCTATTTTATTATAAAGAAAACACTAAGCAATTATAAAAATAACAGGTTACTATCCATGTTTAGTTTATATATCACCATTTACTGAGAAGACACCTCATTGTATTCCCTAAAATTCACCTGTACTTTAACTAAATATAAAATTAGTAACACAAATGTCATAGTTCATTAAAGACAAGATATTCTGTCCTTGTTAAAGAGCAACTCTAAGTTTGTAGTTTTTGAGGGAAAGATAAGGAAAACAAACAGTTTAAAACAGCACTGTTCAAAACACATCATAAATTAGTTTTATATTAAAAATAACTTTCAGTAAACAGTGGGAGAAGATGCATAACTTACAGCACACTAAGAAAGTCCCTACCTTGAGTCTACAAGTAAAACAAAACCATTTTACACACGTGAGTAAATATGTTAGACAAATTTTATTTACTTAATCAAATTAAAAAAACTTCTACTTACACTTATCACGCAGTCATTCACTTTAATTTTCAAAGCTGTTTCAGCAATTTCCTTGAGTTTTGTAAATAGCATAGCAGTGACTTGTGGTATAGTAAATACAGCCTGTTGTTGAAGGTAGTTCACCTTTTTATAAGGTTAGAAAAATACAACCTTTAACTTACAATGAAACAATAACACTGTGTAAAGTTACTATATACTGAATTTATTTGAATAAATGTAACATTCTTTTGAAGCTAAATAACCTAAAACTGTTCAGTTAGAACACAATTAGACAATACTCTGGAACCTTATCTGAAACAAAAGACAATTTGAACCTCACTAAGAAGAGTTTTTAAAAAGGATGCAACCCATGATAAAAACTTGAAATACAGACATCTTGAGAGTGTTGGTGATCCTCAAACTGAGGGATCATTGTGTTAGCTGAAGGGTTTTGGAGATGACTACTATTAAGCCTACTTTTTTTTCTTGATTAAAAAAAAATTTTGAAATTTGCTTTGTTGATGTATTGATTGCTATAACACTTTGTTTGCCCTGTTGTTATGAGTGTTGTATGTGTTACTTAAATCTTGTCTGTCAAAATGTTGTGACATAGGTAAATATTTAGAAGCCCACAAGAAAAAAGCTGGAACACAGACACACCTATGTCATTCCCAGCATCTAGGGGTTCAGTTTTGGTTAATATGTTAATTACATTAGTGTTTAAAGTGAGTAAACATAATTAAAAACATTACAGTTTTGAGTTCCAGTGAACAGAGAGAATGATATCCTTATTTATCGAACTTCATCTCTCTACAGCAGGTGATGTTAGGTTGCTTACAACCAGGGTATAAACAATTGCACAAAAGAGTTGAGTCTCTCATAATCATGCAATTTAAATTTATTCCCATAATTAGACAAACAAAACTTAAAAAGTTACAAAATAGTTATTTCAACCTCAAGTGTGCACAACCTTTTTGATACCTCTAATAAAGTGACTTCTTGAAGTATTTGCATATCAGAATATACATCAACAATTATTTTCTTTCACACAATTTGACTTCAGTGTTTTTGACCAATTAAACTTTAAAGCAGTTTTATGTTGAAGCTTGCTTTTAATCTCCTGATTATTTGATTCTTGGCACTGAAAGCAACAGTTGAAGAACGTAATGAAACTATAAAACCAAGAAATATTGCTTTGCTTTGTTAGGTCAAGAAAACTAGATACTACTATGATATTTCACACAAACAATGAGCACATTCTCTTAACAAGCCTCACACACACATTTAATATCTCACCTTCACACCAATATCACCATTTGATAATTCACAGAGGTCATATGGCAGGTATGTCATCTCTCTTTGAACAGCTGGGTCCCTCAGTTTTCTACCAATAAGTCTTTTGAAACCAAACACTGTGTTTTTTATATTAGTAACCTGTTTATTTTTGGCCGAGACACCTAAGTCACGATTCTTTTCTCCGAAGGCCACATATGATCTAGAGAAAGATAAACTAAATAACTAGGGTTCCTCCTAAATGATTCCATATCATCAGTGACACTGACTGTGGTAGGAAACATATTTAATCGTATGATTATTTTATAACAAACCTCCTATTACAACTCTCAGTACATCTAATAAAATCCAACTGATGGATGACAGTTCACATTATCTCTCTAACTTGCAACTTGCACATATGAAACTTTTCAAATAGCAAATCAATCAGTATTAATTCAATACTTCATCAACATTCATGAATAATCTAAATACTCATATATTATAATTAGCTTATAATTACATAATTTCAACAACACCCAATTCTACTTTCATCCAACTGCTTATCCCCAATTGAGATAGATTAAATGTTAGTAACTAAGACTGAAATTTACAACAATCTAAAATAAGAAAAAGAGTATATGGTGTTTTTTTACAAAAAAAAAACTCATCTGTTAAATATACGCCTAAGGTAAACCTTCCATATTTTATTTACTATCTTAAATGTTGCTCATTTTTAAGACTAAGGTTGTTAATCTACTTACGGTGTAACACGCTGACTGTATTCATTTGCTATTGTTTCAATTCCTCCCGCACGAGCAACCGCAATGTAACAGTTCTCGTTTCCAAAATCAATTCCAATAACGGACATTATTGTGTTTATATTTCTTTGTTACTATTTACTATAATTTACAATTAATATTCAGAATCGTAATATCGAATGTACTCAAAATGACACACAATTACTTTGTTCGTTTGTTATATACGGGTATGAAGCACAGTTCCAGAAATTTCATTACCGGCCTATAGATTGTAATGCCCTCTGGAAATATTGCAGTAAAAGGTTCGCAAATATTATAAGAAATGTTTCGTCATTAGGTAAAAAATAACAATCGTAAACTACAGTAATTAGATTGTTCAAAAATTTTACAAAAATTACCTTTTAAACAATATATTTAAAAATTTCTCTACAACCTTTATTTCAATTTGGAAAATCTATATCGCTGTAGCTTTTATGCTCTTTAATTTGTTTCCTTAAATATAATGTTCGATTGATGACGAGAAACCTACTTCAAGTAAAATTGTCCGATTGCTTGAATATAATTTCACAGTCAACACTTCGAACAATTTGATGTTCCGTTTACGACAAAAAACGGAAAAAAACGTTGAATTTCAAAGTGATTCTGGCTATTAAAGTTTTCCAATTTAAATTAAGCGCTATGTTAAATTATTTCATCATCTTTAAAATTAATACATAAAAGTACAACTCATGAAATATTGACCAGGAAAATTGTTTTTCTCGCACTTGTAGTAACATAATGACACCAGGTTTATAAATGGTAGTTACGAATGACGGCATAAAGTCGTGAAAAATAGTTTTCTGGTACAGTTGTTTAAAACTACGAGGCTGAAAAAGCCCCTGATTAGACAAATAGCTAAACAGAACTCTGCAATGTATCGTTAAATAACAGTGTCGTAGAGCTGTTCTTTTGTTGACGAGTTCTTGCAAGTTATTTGATGAAACTTATTCATCGTTCACTCCACCTAACAAGAACAAATTAGTTTTTTTTAATTATAAAACTTTTCTTACAGTGTTGTATACTATATAACTTGTTGTGGGCTTACATTTACAATCACGCTATCTGCACTACAATAACGTAAGAATCAATTTATTTGTACAAAGTAACACAGTAAGTGTGCAAATTAATACGGATATAAAAACGGACTACACAGACCGAGTCACTCTACTGATTAAAAATATCTTCATATCTTCTTGATGACCCACTGTTTCACCGCAAATTTACTTGGCGAGTTGATTGACTCACCTGTATTTATAACCTATATGGCCAAGTGGGTTAAGGCGTTCGACTCGTACCCTCAGGGTCGTGGGGTTGAATCCCCGTCGCACTCAACATGCTCACTCTTTTAGCCGTGGGGGCGTTTTAGGGAAACACTCATGTCCTACTATCTGTTGGTGAAACAGTTAGCGGTAATGACTAGATGCCTTTCCTATAGTCAGTGCTATATTAGGGGCAGGTAGCGCAGATAGCTCTTGAGTAGCTTTGCGCGAATTCAAAACAAACCAAGAAAACAAAACAATATTTCACAAAGCCTTTCAATTATTAACATTTCCGAATATTGTGGACCTCCTTAACTCTAATGTGATGTATTCTCAAGCATATACCTAACTTACTATATATAAAAATCAATATACGTGTACAAATGTGTGCGTGTAGCTTATAACAATGGTTTAATTAGATAAAAAGTTAAAAAAGTAAGTTGTAGGCCTTTTTATTAGTTAGAAGTCTGTGCTTTTTGTTTCATTTTTCGATGTTCCTTTTAACTTGTGTAACATGAATTTAAAATCAGAGTTTTGTAATGTTTTCTTTGGCTAGAGTGAGTTATACATCATGTTATATCTCAACATTTGAAACTTTCAGAACTTATCCCAACACCCAACAAAATATTTTTACTGTTAAGACTAGTTCACCTCTTAAATATCACATCATGTGCGTCTCAATGATATAAGGTGAAACATCTTAATTATTGTCTAAAGCACCTCATCCTCCCCTTTGCTGAAAGACTCTAACTTAACACCATCCTAGTTCGTTACCAGGTTGGTTATTAGTTCTACTGCAAGTAACTTGCTTTGAACAGTATTAATTAATAATATAAAAATAAAACGTTTTTACCACAGTCTCAAAAGTCCTCGAACAATTTAAAAATAAATGATTTTTGAACAGTTGTTTGTTGATGCTGAGGATGGCCATTCAACGTGAAGTATAAAAGATTTTCAGTCGCTGAGACCGAACATTCATCTTTGTAAAGATGTAGAACAAACGAAATATCTCTGTGGGCATATGCTGTCTAATTCACGGATATTTTCTCTATCTCTGGTATTTGGGTATATTTATGTGTATACTCAGGAGGGTCAGGTACGCTAGACCTCTTCCTCCTTCCATGACTTTGTTGGAGTGGCCAGATTAATATATTTCGATATAAATACAGAATGGCTGGAATAATATCACAAATTTAGTCTGGTCCTTTTCAGGACTATGTCCATTTATATTGTTCTTTGATTTTTTACTATTATTATTTTATTATTATTATTTTTAATAAGTCTAGAACGTAGGTGGCCTGTTTTATTTTATCTCTATTCTAACACTACTATTATTATTATTATTTTAACTGATTTTATCTTAATGATCTAATGTATAGATTTAACGGGGAGAGGAGTTTAGGTCTCTCTTCATCATATATTCAATATCTGTCCAGTTCGCATAACAACTCATTTTTTCGCCAATTTTTGTCAAAATATTTTATTGTACTATGTAGAAGTATATCTGGTATTGTTTGTGTGTTTGAGTAATTATGCATGAAGTTTGATGAAGTGGTTTTAGGTACTCTGTATGCTGATGTAATTAGTGTATTCTTAATGTTTGGAGTTTGGTTTGAATTTGTTTTACACTTACATTGATAAATGCAGGAGCTGCATAGCCTATTACAGGTCTAATATATGATTTGTATATTTTAATGATGTTTTCTGGTGTTCCGTAGTTTTTACCAGTTAGACTCCTAACATAGTTTATTCTTCGCCAAATATTAGTTTTAATGTTATTTACATGTTTTATCCATGTAAGCTTCGAATCATATGTTAATACTAAAGATTTTGCATATGTAGCAGTCTGGAGGCGTTCCCCATTCGTATAGATTTGGGGTTGAACTTTTTGATATTTCGTATATTTTGAAAATATTACTAGTTGCGTCTTCGCTGTGTTTATTTTGATTCTATATTTGTCACAATATTCACATAATCTATTTAGTTAAGGCCTGGCATGGTCAAGCGCGTAAGGCGTGCGACTCGTAATCCGAGGGTCGCGGGTTCGCGCCCGTGTCGCGCTAAACATGCTCGCCCTCCCAGCCGTGGGGGCGTATAATTGTACGGTCAATCCCACTATTCGTTGGTAAAAGAGTAGCCCAAGAGCGGGTGGTGATGACTAGCTGCCATCCCTCTGGTCTTACACTGCTAAATTAGGGACAGCTAGCACAGATATCCCTCGAGTAGCTTTTTGCGAAATTCCAAAAACAAACAAACAAAACAAACTATTTAGTTATGGTTGTACGTTAGTGGCTGCTATTTCTGGTGTAGGGGAACTTTTACAAATTGCTAAGCGAACTGAGACGCGTATCCATGGTTTGGGTCTTTTAGTGGCATATTACTTACATATACATAATGAAAAGAATAGGGTTAACCACTCCTCCTTGAAGGACTCCAGCTTCTGGAGTGAAGAACTCCGAGAAAGTTCCCTCTACGTTTACTCTGCATTTTCTATTTTCCAAAAGGTTAGATAACCAGCGAATAATTCCACGTTGTAGTCCCATTTCATACATACGGAACCAAAGACCATTGTGCCATACAGTGTCGAATGCTTTCACGATATCGAGGAAGCAGGCAACTGTGCATTCTTTATTATTAAAGCTGTTTATTATTGTTTCAGTTAACCTAATTAAGTGATCTGTTGTTTGTCTATATTTTCTAAATCCGTTTTGTTCTTCTGGCAATTTTCTATTGATCTCCAAAAATGTGGAGAGTCTGTTGCTTATTATTCTTTCGAGAATTTTACCTACACAGCTGGTCAGACTGATCGGTCGATAATTGTTTGGTTTATTGGCTGGTTTTCCTTCTTCGTGTTAGTTTGCTTCCAAGAAACTGGGATGTATCCAGAGTGTAGAGAAAAGTTAAATATTGTTAATAGATGGTCAAATAATTTTGGGGTGCCTTTTTTGAGAAGTATTGTTTGTATTCCATCATTTCCTGGTGCTTTGTTTTTGTATTTTTGATTTCTTGTTCAAGTTCATTTAGTTTGATTTTTCTGGTGAGTAGTTGGGTATTGTAGTCATATGTATTGTTAGTGTTGCTGTTTTTAACGTTGACTGGAAAGTATGGTTTATATAATTCCATGTTATTTGTTACGTGGTCACGAATATTGCAATGGGCTTGAGTTCTGTTTTGAATTTCGCGCAAAGCTACACGAGAAATAGCTGCGCTAGTCGTCCCTAATTTAGCAGTGCAAGACTAGATGGAAAGAAACTATTTTACCAACAAATAGTGGGATTAACCGTGACATTATAATAATATACTTTTCAAATAATTTGTGTAATTCTTCTTTTTGACTTGCATCCCTAAATGTCTGTAACTTTGGGTTGTTTATTCAAATGTTCCATAGTTCTTATATTAGCATTATCTCGAATAATCCAGTTATATTATTCCGCCCTTCGTTTCTTTCAGCGGAATATTACTTAACTAACTGTTGTACAGTAATACTTATTTTGATATTTCAGTTATGAGGTTGGTTGGTTGTTATTTAGCGCAAAATTACACAATCTGTTTATTCTTTATTACAATATTAGTCGATAGATGTGCTTTTGTAGCATTCTTTATATCTCACTGGTAACCGAAGTTTTCTTGAAAATAAGCCTAACAGAAAATTTTATTAAATTTATTTAAATACGTTGTAAGGTTATCCGGTATATAAACCACTGCTGTTGTGTTTTTTTTACTTAAATTTAAAGCAGATCTGTCAACAGCTTATTCTAATTTCGTTTTATTTTTAAACATCCATATTTACATCAGAAACGTTTGCGTACAATATGAAATTCCGTAAACCAGAAAAACCCCTCCTGAGGTGTTTTACTTTAGTAGAACAACTGTAATTCTACCCTTTCGCGTGAAAATATGTTTGTCTGGATTTATTTGAAATCACACATACACTATATATGTAGACGGTTTCTTTAACGAAGAAATTGTTCCAAACGAGGATCATTTACACATCACATCTGATGTTAAACAGTAGGATCTATTTATTCTAAACAAATCTACATAAACATCCTTACCCAAAGAAAAAAATTGAAATGTTGCATTAAAACATTATAGATTAATTACAATCAAATATTGGCAACACTAAACTTGTTATTTTTAATATGATATGATCTATTTATATTCTTTTATCAGTGGTGTTCCTACGAGTTGTAAAGTGGGGGTACTTGGCTTGACACCATGAGGGATTGAAAATATAAAGAGTAGCTCCCCATGGAGTGTGGGGAAAATATCCTTCCCACAAAATTAATATAATTATACAATCTGCAGTTCATGCATAAGTCAAATATATTCTGATGCCTCTTCTAATGTAACCAGTTGTTCAAACACTGTTCACTACCACATAATTTACTAAACTACTAACATATGATGTGAAGTTTCATTTAAAACTTAACCTTGAAAAACTAAGAGCAACCATTAACACTCTTAGTTTCTATAATAGTGAGAGCATAACAAAGTTTAACTATGTTTTGTTTTTTTTCAGTTTTCAAATACGAAACTTTTAGGTTCTTGTGTGTTATAACTGTGTTATATAAAATTGACCTCAGAGATGAATATGGTGAAGAGTTGCAAAAGTTTTAACAACCAGACGAATTCTGGATGAAAAAAATTATCTTAACATCAAATCCCATCAGTAAAAATACAGTATGTTTCTTATGGTGTCTGTATATATATGTATACTCTTCAAAAAAAGAAACGCAAAAGGCAAAATTTGAGACATATTGTTAACAAGTTTATTCCGGGTAGTTCTCTATGACATGTGTGAAACTTTGCACATTCACTGCTGAACATCCAAAGTCTGCAAAGGCGAAGTACACGCTCACTCGTTGAAGTTTAACGTCACTCAACGTCAATAACGAGTATGCCCCCCGTGAGCATCAATAACTGCTTGGCATCTCCTGCCCATGGAAGCGATGAGATGACGAATCACATCCTGTGGAATGGCTGTCCACTCAGCCTGCAAAGCTGCTGCAAGCTGAGGTAGAGTCTGCGGTTGAGGTTGTCGCCGTCGCAGACGTCGTCCAACTCGTCCCAAAGATGTTCGGTGGGGTTTTAAACTGGTGATCTGGAGGGCCAGGGAAGAACGTTGATGTTGTGGTGTCTCAAGAAGACAGTGGTGAGTCGGGCTGTGTGAGGACGGGCGTTGTCATGTTGAAAAACGTCGTTGACGTTCACCATGATGGGTTGAACATGGGGGCCTAAGAATCTCGTCGACGGTTGCGTACGGCCTGATCGGAAATCCTACGCAGCCCTGGTAAGGTTGAGGCAGTAGACGTCGCAGTGGTGGTCCTATCACGAAGGTGACGTAACCGGATGTAGCGATCTTGTGCGGGCGTGGTCACACGAGGTCTATCCGGATCGTGGACGGTCACAAGTTGATCCATGTTGTTGGTGACGATTCCATAGCCTTGTGATGGAGCTTGGGTGAACATTCACAGCTCTGGCAACATCTGATCGAAATTCGCCTGCTTCCAAACGACCAATGGCGTTGTTGCGTTGTGCTTCAGTCCGTCTTAGTGTAACTGTATTGCGTGTCTGTGGCTTAACACTGAGCTATGGAAACCGAGAACCCGTCACTTTTATACGGATTTTGCACAAGTTGCACTTGCAGAACATTCAGATCTCTCAAACAAATTTATTGGACACGAATGCGTTTTGGCGAGAAATCCAATGTTTTCCTCCGTTTTCAAAGTGCACAACTTTTATTGTCATTTTGGTCTGACAATCAGTGCCTTAACACGTGTAACATCACATACTCTGACCTTGTGACGTTATTACATATATTTCTCTTTAAAATAACAAAAGTATCCCTTTTGCGTTTCTTTTTTTGAAGATTATATATTATACTATACAAATAAAAAAACTTTTGCATTTGAATACCAGACATCCTGTCTTTACCAACTTTACATATAGCATACATTTGTTCAATAATCATGGTATATACCAAACGCCCTCTATTCTATAAACCTTGCATGTACCAGACATCCTCTATTCTATAAACCTTGCATGTACCAGACATCCTCTATTCTATAAACCTTGCATGTACCAGACATCCTCTATTCTATAAACCTGGCATGTACCAGACATCCTCTATCCTATAAACCTTGCATGTACCAGACATCCTCTATTCTGTAATCCTGGCATGTACCAGACATCCTCTATCCTATAAACCTGGAATGTACTAGACATCATCTATCCTATAAACCTGGTATGTACCAGACATCCTCTATCCTATAAACCTGTCATGTACCAGACATCCTCTATCCTATAAACCTTGCATATACTTGACATCCTCTATCCTATAAACCTTGCATGTACCAGACACCCTCTATTCTATAAACTTTGCATGTACCAGACATCCTCTATTCTATAAACCTTGCATGTATCATACATCCTCTATCCTATAAACCTTGCATATACTTGACATCCTCTATCCTATAAACCTTGCATGTACCAGACACCCTCTATTCTATAAACTTTGCATGTACCAGACATCCTCTATTCTATAAACCTTGCATGTACCAGACATCCTCTATTCTATAAACCTGGCATGTACCAGACATCCTCTATCCTATAAACCTTGCATGTACCAGACATCCTCTATTCTGTAATCCTGGCATGTACCAGACATCCTCTATCCTATAAACCTGGAATGTACTAGACATCATCTATCCTATAAACCTGGTATGTACCAGACATCCTCTATCCTATAAACGTGGCATGTACCAGACATCCTCTATCCTATAAACGTGGCATGTACCAGACATCCTCTATCCTATAAACCTTGCATGTACTAGACATCCTCTATCCTATAAACCTTGCATGTACCAGACATCCTCTATTGCATAAACCTGGCATGTACCAGACATCCTCTATTTTATAAACCTGGCATGTACCAGACATCCTCTATCCTATAAACCAGGCATGTACCAGACATCCTCTATTCTATAAACCTGGCATGTACCAGACATCCTCCATTCTATAAATTTGGCATGTACCAGACATCCTCTATCCTATAAACCAGGCATGTACCAGACATCCTCTATTCTATAAACCTGGCATGTACCAGACATCCTCTATCCTATAAACCTTGCATATACTTGACATCCTCTATCCTATAAACCTTGCATGTACCAGACACCCTCTATTCTATAAACCTGGCATGTACCAGACATCCTCTATCCTATAAACCTGGCATGTACCAGACATCCTCTATCCTATAAACCTGGCATGTACCAGACATCCTCTATTCTATAAACCTGGCATGTACAAGACATCATTTATTCTATAAACCTGGCATGTACCAGACACCTTGTCTTTAGGAACATAATGCATATTACACAATGTACCTTTTATGAACCTATATTTTTACCAAAGACAGCTGTTTTCTTCTATCAACTTTCCAAATAGTTATTAGTACTAAGGAAGCATTAATTACATTAAGGAATGTAATTTTATCAGGTAAAACAATATTATGCAGGTTACCATAGAAATATGTACCAAAGAAGAACAACTTGAAAACCTGCAGAACACACGTGTACAAATACCGTTATAAAAATTACATAGTATTTGAAACAGCCCACAACAATTAACACACTGAATCTGGTAGACAGCTAGTTTAGCTATTTGGAGACAAACAAGACATGATCTACACAAGCTGTTAACACAGACGAACAAGACACGATGTACACAAGCTAACTGTGAACACAGACGGACAAGACAAGATCTGCACAAGCTAACTGTGAACACAGACGAATAAGACACGATCTACACAAGATGTTAACACAGACGAATAAGACACGATCTACACAAGCTGTTAACACAGACAAACAAGACACGATCTACACAAGCTAACTGTAAACACAGACGGACAAGACAAGATCTGCACAAACTAACTGTGAACACAGACGAACAAGACACGATCTACACAAGCTGTTAACACAGACGAATAAGACACGATCTACACAAGCTGTTAACACAGACGAACAAGACATGATCTACACAAGCTGTTAACACAGACGAATAAGACACGATCTACACAAGCTGTTAACACAGTCGAACAAGACACGATCTACACAAGCTAACTGTGAACACAGATGGACAAGACAAGATCTGCACAAACTAACTGTGAACACAGACGAACAAGACATGATCTACACAAGCTGTTAACACAGATGAACAAGACACGATTTACACAAGCTCACTGTTAACACAGGACAAGACACAATCTACACAAGCTTTGAACACAGATGAACAAGACACGATCTACACAAGCTGTGAACACAGACGGACAAGACAAGATCTGCACAAGCTAACTGTGAACACAGATGAACAAGACACGATCTACACAAGCTCACTGTTAACACAGATGGACAAGACACGATCTACACAAGCTGTTAACACAGGACAAGACACGATCTACACAAGCTAGCTGTGTATGTGGTTTACTTCATCAAGTATAAAGTAATTGTGAACTGAGATAATTTTAATTTACAGCTCTGATATAATTACTTGTACATATTAATATATTGTAACTTAAAGTACCTTACAGAAAGAAGACAATGCTAAAGAAGTTGAAGTTAAGATGTATTTCCACAAATAATAGTTAATGAAAACACATCAAATTAACTCCATTAATACCATTTCAAAGAGGTAATTGAATCACATTCTATGTTTGTAAAACAGTAGTAAGGCTAAATCTTAGGTTTCATAATGTTAACAATTAACACAACTTTCCTTTAATGACTATTTAATCAGGGCTTGTATAGCACATTAAAATTCTGAGCTGTGCATATCATATTAACTGTGTTGATTGTTAATCACAGTGTAATTAGCAAAAATATAATATCTATAGGGTTTTGCATCCATGTACTTCAACATATAGTAACCTATATTAATTTAAGCATGTGAATAAATATTGTAGGTGACATCACATAGTGTTAAACGAAGTACAAGTATTAAAAAAAATCTGTTTTTGTATTCAAACATCTAGATATAAAAACAGCTGTGACTCTGTCGAGAAATATATCTAGATATAAAAACAGCTGTGACTCTGTCGAGAAATATATCTAGGTATAAAAACAGCTGTGACTCTATAGAGAAATATATCTAGGTATAAAAACAGCTGTGACTCTATACAGAAATATATACAGGTATAAAAACAGCTGTGACTCTGTCGAGAAATATATCTAGGTATAAAAACAGCTGTGACTCTATACAGAAATATATCTAGGTATAAAAACAGCTGTGACTCTGTCGAGAAATATATACAGGTATAAAAACAGCTGTGACTCTGTCGAGAAATATATCTAGGTATAAAAACAGCTGTGACTCTATTGAGAAATATATCTAGGTATAAAAACAGCTGTGACTCTATAGAGAAATATATCTAGGTATAAAAACAGCTGTGACTCTGTAGAGAAATATATCTAGGTATAAAAACAGCTGTGACTCTGTCGAGAAATATATCTAGATATAAAAACAGCTGTGACTCTATACAGAAATATATCTAGGTATAAAAACAGCTGTGACTCTGTCGAGAAATATATCTAGGTATAAAAACAGCTGTGACTCTGTAGAGAAATATATCTAGGTATAAAAACAGCTGTGACTCTATTGAGAAATATATCTAGGTATAAAAACAGCTGTGACTCTATAGAGAAATATATCTAGGTATAAAAACAGCTGTGACTCTGTAGAGAAATATATCTAGGTATAAAAACAGCTGTGACTCTGTCGAGAAATATATCTAGGTATAAAAACAGCTGTGACTCTATCGAGAAATATATACAGGTATAAAAACAGCTGTGACTCTATAGAAAAATATATATAGGTATAAAAACAGCTGTGACTCTGTAGAGAAATATATCTTGGTATAAAAACAGCTGTGACTCTATGGAGTAATATATCTAGGTATAAAAACAGCTGTGTCTCTATAGAGTAATATATCTAGGTATAAAAACAGCTGTGACTCATTAGAGTAATATATCTAGGTATAAAAACAGCTGTGACTCTATAGAGAAATATATATAGGTATAAAAACAGCTGTGACTCTATCGAGAAATATATATAGGTATAAAAATAGCTGTGACTCTATAGAGTAATATATTTTTTACAATGTCTGAAAGAAAAATCACTGCTTAGACAAAGAGATATATGTAAACCCAGTCAGGTTTCAGTCATGTGAAAAGTTAGGACACCCTATGAAAGCCTGTGTATTTTTGTAACATTTTTGGATATAAAGATATTTAATATCAATTTTAACAATACTGAGAGATTATAGGAATATAACTAAACAATTAAAACTGAAGAAAAGACTTTTCAAGATCTTCTGTAAAGGTAATTCTTCAAAAATGCATATTGTAACTGAGGAAAAAGTTAGGACACCCTACCCCCTAAGAGCTAGTGTTACCCCTTTGACTGAAATAGCTGAAGTAAGTAAGATGCTTCTTGTAGCCATCTACCAGTCTCTGACATCAGTCTGAAGGAAGTTTGCCCCACTCCTCAATGCAGAATTCTTTCAGCTGTGAGATGTTTGAGAGGTTTCTTGCATGTACAGCCCGTTTCAAGTCACCCCACAGCATCTCAATGGGATTAAGATCTGGGCTTTGACTCGGCCATTCCAGGACTCACCATTTCTTAGTTTTCAGCCACTCCTTAGTGGATTCACTGGTATGTTTTGGGTCATTGTCATGTTGCAAGGTCCAGTTCAACTTCAGCTTTAATTTTCTTACAGATGGTCTCACATGATCCTCAAGCACCCTCTGATACACAGTAGAATTCATGGTGGATTCTATGATTGTGAGCTGTCCAGGTCCTGCTGCAGCAAAGCATCCCCAAACCATGACACTTCCACCTCCATGCTTCACAGTTGGTATGAGGTTCTTTTACTGGAATGTTGTATTTGGTTTACACCAAACATGTCCCCTGTTCTGGTGTCCAAATAATTAAATTTTGGACTCATCTATCCACAGAACATTAATCCAGAAGTCCTGGTCTTTGTCTACATTCTCTCTGGCAAACTTCAGTCTGGCCTTGATGTTTCTCTTAGAGAGCAAAGGTTTCCTCCCATGAAAGTTACACTTGTGCAGTCTCTTTCTGATTGTAGAGGCATGCACTTTCACGTCAACAGTAGCCAGAGACTGCTGTAGGTCCCGTGATGACATGTTAGGGTGTTTGGAGACCTCTTTTAGCATCTTGTGGTCTGCTCTCGGGGTGAACTTGCTTGAACGACCAGACCTAGGCATGTTGGCAGTTGTTTTGAAAGCCCTCCACTTGTTGACTATTTTCTGGACAGTAGAATGGCTGATTTCAAAATCCTTTGGGATCTTTATAAATCCCTTACCAGACTCATAAGCTGCTACAATTTTCTTTCTGAAGGCCTCAGACAGCTCTTTTGCTCTCACCATGGTGCTCACTCTCACTTCAACAGTCAGGAGCACACCAAACTAAATGTCTGAGATTTAAATAGAGCAAGCCTCATTCAAAATGCTGAGTAACGATCTTCTAATCATGTGCACCTGGTGTGATACACCTGTGTGTGAGTTGAACTATTTTAAGTGGGAATAAATGTGGGGTGTCCTAACTTTTTCCTCAGTTATAATATGCATTTTTGTAGAATTACATTTACAGAAGATCTTGAAAAGTCTTTTCTTCAGTTTTAATTGTTTAGTTATATTCCTATAATATCTCAGTATTGTTAAAATTGAGATTAAATATCTATACATCCAAAAATGTTAAAAAAATACACAGGCTTTCATAGAGTGCCCTAACTTTTTCACATGACTGTATATAAACAAATATATTTTAAAAGTTATATGTACAAGAAAAAAGTCACATAACCAGGTATACACGAGAGATATTACATTCTGGCATAAGAAAAACAATATACATAAAGCTATATGCAGAAGTTTTAATGTAGCTGGAGTTCCATTTTAGCACTTAAACTTAGAGCAAAGTCTTATATTTAAGAAACTAACAATATATACAGCTGTTATTCAATTTAAACGCAAATTAAGTCTTTCATAACCAAACTCACAAAATCTCAGATAAATATACATTTTGACAGAGAAATGACATTTTGTGATCCCTTGTGTCTACTGATAGAATTTTCTCAGACCACCCAGCTTACACTCTCCCTCAGGAGCTGGCATTAGGCACTATGCGACTGCTACAGCTCAACAGTAAGTTTCTGAGTATTAAAATGGTGAAATGTTTTTCATCATACATCACATAGTTTTTCAACACACAGAATGATATTATAATAAAATACATTTTATAATTTCATTGTTTGTTATACATATTATACAATAAAGATTGTTTTTTTTTTCAATCCTTTGTGTTAGCAGGATAAGAAGTGTGAAGGGATTATAAAAAGATAAAGTTGTTAATATTGCTTGTAGACAATTATTATTAAAACTGAAGTTACTGGAGATATGAGTAATGTAAATATAATACCCAGTTGTTGTATATACAACAAAGTATATACAAAAAATAAAAAAAGAAAGGTATAATATCCAAATACATACTCATCAAAAACATGATACATATATACAGATATGTATGAAAAAAACATTGTGAAAACTGGCAAATAGCACCATCTCACTCATTAAAATATTATCTTTTCAAAAACATTAGCCTTATGTTCACACTGTCAATACTGATTCAACCAATGAGGAACAACTGCCCAGCAGGTTTTCAACATTCTGTCTCGCCAAGAAAGTTTTGGAGAAGAAGAGGTAATATGGGATATTGACCACAGTAAACCAGTGGAACTTATCTTTGTTAATAACAAATATTACGTCTGTTTAATAAACAAGTAAGATCTGAATTACTCATAAAAAAAATGGAATTTACAAGTGGTGTTTTGTTTTCGAAACAGGCTTTTAAAATATTTTATTTACAATTCCTACAAAAACATCCTACTCTGAAAATTTCTTAGCTTATGTCCTAAAATCTATGTAACAATGTATATCTAGTTTTGATATCAGTGACAATGTATATCTAGTTTTGATATCAGTAACAATGTATATCTAGTTTTGATATCAGTGACAATGTATATCTAGTTTTGATATCAGTAACAATGTATATCTAGTTTTGATACAAGTAACAATGTATATCTAGTTTTGATATCAGTAACAATGTATATTTAGTTTTGATATCAGTAACAATGTATATCTAGTTTTGATATCAGTAACAATGTATATCTAGTTTTGATATCAGTAACAATGTATATTTAGTTTTGATATCAGTAACAATGTATATCTAGTTTTGATATCAGTGACAATGTATGTCTAGTTTTGATACAAGTAACAATGTATATCTAGTTTTGATACAAGTAACAATGTATATCTAGTTTTGATATCAGTAACAATGTATATTTAGTTTTGATATCAGTAACAATGTATATCTAGTTTTGATATCAGTGACAATGTATATCTAGTTTTGATATCAGTAACAATGTATATCTAGTTTTGATATCAGTGACAATGTATATCTAGTTTTGATATCAGTAACAATGTATATCTAGTTTTGATACAAGTAACAATGTATATCTAGTTTTGATATCAGTAACAATGTATATTTAGTTTTGATATCAGTAACAATGTATATCTAGTTTTGATATCAGTAACAATGTATATCTAGTTTTGATATCAGTAACAATGTATATTTAGTTTTGATATCAGTAACAATGTATATCTAGTTTTGATATCAGTGACAATGTATGTCTAGTTTTGATACAAGTAACAATGTATATCTAGTTTTGATACAAGTAACAATGTATATCTAGTTTTGATATCAGTAACAATGTATATTTAGTTTTGATATCAGTAATAATGTATATCTAGTTTTGATATCAGTAACAATGTATAATTCGTTTTGATATCAGTAACAATGTATATTTAGTTTTGATATCAGTGACAATGTATGTCTAATTTTGATACAAGTAACAATGTATATCTAGTTTTGATATCAGTAACAATGTATATCTAATTTTGATATCAGTGACAATGTATTTCTAGTTTTGATATCAGTAACAATGTATGTCTAGTTTTGATACAAGTAACAATGTATATCTAGTTTTGATATCAGTAACAATGTATATTTAGTTTTGATATCAGTAACAATGTATATCTAGTTTTGATATCAGTAACAATGTATAATTCGTTTTGATATCAGTAACAATGTATATTTAGTTTTGATATCAGTGACAATGTATGTCTAGTTTTGATACAAGTAACAATGTATATCTAGTTTTGATATCAGTAACAATGTATATCTAGTTTTGATATCAGTAACAATGTATGTCTAGTTTTGATACAAGTAACAATGTATATCTAGTTTTGATATCAGTAACAATGTATATTTAGTTTTGATATCAGTAACAATGTATATTTCGTTTTGATATCAGTAACAATGTATATTTAGTTTTGACATCAGAAACAATGTATATCATTGTAATAAGTTAGGTGATAAAACTCCCTTCAACTGAAAATTGTGAAGTTTCTATAGACCCACAGATAAATTACACTATTGGATACATAAAGCAAAACAAACAGGTTCTGTTACTTCATAAGAACCTGTAAGTTTTACATTCAGAGTACCTTTTCTAAATAACCAGTCCTTGAAAACACAGAAGAGTTTCAAGGCTTGTGGCACATCAATCACTTGAAAGTGGATAATAAACACAACTGTCTCACAACACTGCTGTAACTAAAGAAGTCACATGAGTCTAATACCACGAAGTAAAAAATATACTGGAATTCATAAATGTCTGTTTCAGTGGCAACAACCATCTACAAAACTTACTACAGGTGTGTTGCATGTTTGACTGAGTAATAATTCAAGCATTGGAGTAAAATATAAATCAGATTTATATAGAAGGAGAGTTGTGAGCAGTGAAGAACAACTGCTTGTCCAGGTGGCATTTGTCTTCATTCTATAGAATTTAATGGGCCAATACGTGTTTAAATACAGACTTGATACTGTGAAAATTAACTTCATGTTTTTATCTGTACTCATAAAAAGAACGCTTTACTTGGGTAAGAATCACACAACTTTCAAGAGGAAGTATTAACATAATAACGTTGACAACGATGGACATCCATCAGGGTAGAAGGAAACCTACCTTTTCAATGTAAATCCTTGAGCTTTGCATGTAAGGTAATGTATAAAGTTTATTCCATAGAATATGACTTTATTAACAAAGAGAGATAGAAGAGAACTTAACAAACTGGCAGCAACCAGCACACATGCTGCTCTTCCTAATGAGTACATGATTGTAGCTTGTTCCATCTGGAAAAGGCAAAATAAACAGAAAACTTAACTACCTCAAACAATCAGTGATATTTCAAAAGAAACGTAAATTCTGTTAAACTCTTGGACTACACTAGTGTCTTTATTTTGTTAAACTCTTGAACTACACTAGTGTCTTTATTTTGTTAAACTCTTGAACTACACTAGTGTCTATATTTTGTTAAACTCTTGGACTACACTAGTGTCTTTATTTTGTTAAACTCTTGAACTACACTAGTGTCTTTATTTTGTTAAACTCTTGGACTACACTAGTGTCTTTATTTTGTTAAACTCTTGAACTACACTATTGTCTTTATTTTGTTAAACTCTTGAACAACACAAGTGATCCTGAAAAGGAAGAAGGAAATTGGAGAGAGGGTAAAAAGAGTAAGATGAAATCCTCTAATAGAACACCACACATTTGAACTTTGGGGAGGAAAGGCCTGCTCTGATGAACAAAATTTGTTACATGAATTATCACCAATCCGAACCTTACCAGGAAGTTACTGGAACCATTGTCTGCACAATATGTGTCACCACAAAAAAGAGGGAACTGTAATCCAGCAGAAAACTGGGACAGGCAGAGCTGTGAAAAGTAAGGTTGAGAGACAGGAAAATGAGCCATGCCCAGTTCCTATGGGGATCAATGGAGTACCCAGAGGGAAAGATGGGTCACTGTTGGACAGAAGCCACCCATGAATTCAAGGACAGAGCAACTATGTCACACTCAAAATGTCATAAAAATGGGGCTATAAGAAGGCCCTGTGCAATGGAGCCTGGCAACAGGTCTGTGAAAATGTTGTCATGACCCAAAATCCTGAAGAGAAGTGAACCACATGTAGTGCCAGAACTGAAAACAACATACAGCCTATAGTGGAAGGGAAAGGAGAAAGCAGGTCTCCAGAACATTCCATAGGGTTTCCATGAACAGCCTCAGAAAGAACTGAGGTGAGGTATTACAGAGTGTCAGATGGAGGCCAAGAATGGAAAATGGGGTATGGGGGAAGAAAAACTGGGGTCCATCCACCCAAACAGGTGAAACAGAGCTCACAACTGGTAGTCTGGAATTTGTAAACCTGCCCCAAAAGTCACAAGGGTGGATGAAACCAAAGCAGATGGGAGACTGGGCATACTAATGCTACCAATCAATGGGGAAGCAAAAACACAGTGGAAATCTGAACATAAGGGAAGGGGAAAACAAAGGAGAGAGGCAAAAATAACAGGGAAGATCAAAATAACTTTGGAAGGAGATAAAATATCACATACTCCAGATATACTTTCCAAGAAAGTCAAAAAGAATCCTCAGAAAGATGTGAGAAGGCATGGCAAACTTCCAGGAGGAGGAGGCAAAATGGTGTCAGTCTGTGCCTAAAATGAGTTTAAAGTGAAGGAAGAAGAAAGGGTAAAAAAGAAGACCATGCATCTGCCCCATACTGCCCTGTGAATAAAGACTGAAATATCTAAAGAATGGCTTAACAGACAAGTGATACACACCCAAGCTGGTAACAGGAACTTCAGAATTTATATTAGACACTCAACCAGCAAAAAAAATGTAAGACAAACAAAGATAAATTAAATACTGTAAAATAAAAGTGATATTAAATTAAATTCAACTAAAGTAAAAAAGTTAAATCACATTTAGGGTAAAATAAGTGGAATAAAGACAGACATGTGAACTAAAATACTGCCAAACAAGAAATGATAGTTTGTACAGGTTCAAGTCTTCATATCTGTATAGACAAGAATACTTATGTAATCTGTACAGGTTCAAATATTCATATCTGTATACACAAGAATACCAATGTAATCTTTACAGATTTAAGTCTTCATATCTGTATAGACACAAATACTAATGTAATCTGTAGAGGTTCAAGTCTGCATATCTATATAGACAAGAATACTTACATAATCTTTACAGGTATAAGTCTTCATATCTGTATAGACAAGAATACTAATGTAATCTGTAGAGGTTCAAGTCTGCATATCTAAATAGACAAGAATACTTACATAATCTTTACAGGTTTAAGTCTTCATATCTGTATAGACAAGAATACTTATATAATCTGTACAAGCTCAAGTCTTCATATCTATATAGACAAGAATAATTATGTAATCTTCACAAGTTCAAGTCTTCATATCTGTATAGACAAGAACACCTACATAATATTTACAGGTTCAAGTCTTCATATCAGTACAGACATGAATACTTATGTAGTATTTACAGGTTTAAGTCTTCATATCTGTATAGACAATAATACTTACATAATCTTTACAGGTTCAAGTCATATCTGTATGGACAAAAATACTTACATAATCTTTACAGGTTCAAGTCTTCATATCTGTATAGACAAGAATACTTATGTAAACTTTACAGGTTCAAGTCTTCATATCTGTATAGACAAGAATACTTACATAATCTTTACAGGTTCCCGTTTTCATATCTGTATAGACAATAATACTTACATAATCTTTACAGGTTCAAGTCTTCATATCTGTGTAGACAATAATACTTACATAATCTTTACAGGTTCAAGTCTTCATATCTGTATAGACAAGAATACTTACATAATCTTTACAGGTTCAAGTCTTCATACCTGTATAGACAATAATACTTACATTATCTTCAAAGGTTCAAGTCTTCATATCTGTATAGACAATAATACTTACATAATCTTTACAGGTTCAAGTCTTCATATCTGTGTAGACAATAATACTTACATAATCTTTACAGGTTCAAGTCTTCATATCTGTATAGACAAGAATACTTACATAATCTTTATAGGTTCAAGTCTTCATACCTGTATAGACAAGAATACTTACATAATCTTTATAGGTTCAAGTCTTCATATCTGTATAGACAATAATACTTACATAATCTTTACAGGTTCAAGTCTTCATATCTGTTTAGACAAGAATACTTATGTAAACTTTACAGGTTCAAGTCTTCATATCTGTACAGACATGAATACTTATGTAATATTTACAGGTTCAAGTCTTCATATCTGTATAAACAAGAATACTAATGTAATCTGTAGAGGTTCAAGTCTTCATATCTGTATAGACAAGAATACTAACATAATCTTTACAGGTTCAAGTTTTCATATCTGTATAGACAATAATACTTACGTAATCTGTACAGATTCAAGTCTCATATCTATATAGATAATAATACTTACATAATCTTTACAGGTTCAAATCTTCATATCTGTATAGACAATAATACTTACATAATCTTTATAGGTTCAAGTCTTCATATCTGTATAGACAATAATACTTACATAATCTTTACAGGTTCAAGTCTTCATATCTGTATAGACAAGAATACTTACGTAATCTTTACAGGTTCAAGTCTTCATATCTGTATAGACAAGAATACTTACATAATCTTTACAGGTTCAAGTCTTCATACCTGTATAGACAATAATACTTACGTAATCTTTACAGGTTCAAGTCTTCATATCTGTATAGACAAGAATACTTACATAATCTTTACAGGTTCAAGTCTTCATACCTGTATAGACAATAATATTTAAGTATTCTTTACAGGTTCAAGTCTTCATATCTGTATAGACAAGAATACCTACATAATCTTTACAGGTTCAAGTCTTCATATCTGTATGGACAAGAATACTTATGTAATGTTTACAGGTTCAAGTCTTCATATCTATATGGACAAGAATACTTGAATAATCTTTACAAGTCTTCATTTGTGTATAAAAGAATACTTAAGTAATCTTTACAGAATTGGTTTATCATACTCTCAGAACAAAGTTTCAAGTCTTCATGTCTTGTTCCTTTTGGAAACATGAAATTTGGGTAAAAATAAAGAACTCAAGCAGAGAAACAGAATTATCACAGGCAGTGTGGGTGAATGTTATATTTATAAAAGTCATTTGGAAATAAATAAACACTAAAACTCCATTGATCTGGAAAGGTGAACCTTTCTAGACTTCTTGAACAGCAATTGAAAATATAATTCTTTAAAATTACTTTATATCTGTGGTCTAACCAGAGCAAAACATTTCGATTACAGAAATATAACCTGTGAAACGTTTGTGCTGGGAAAAAAACGTAAGCTCACAAACTGTCAACTAGTAGCAGTTACTGCACGGAAGTCTTGCAATATCAAACACAAGTTACTAACATTTCTAAATGTAATTATTATACTTAATTTGGAAAAGTTATTAAATCAAAAACCATACATATGAGTGTCGTCTGGTAAAGTAAAGTTACACACCTGTTAATAAGTTACTTAAAACTATGGAGATTAAGAGATTTATAACACAGATCTGGTCACGTTTTGATCCAGGGAACAAAAGTTACAAGTGGCCCGTACCATAGTGAGTGAAGTCAACACGCTATTTATAAACGTCAGAAACCTCCACATGGTTACACAATCTCCAGCTTACAAGAAAAGCAAACGTTATAACAACCAAAAGATTAACATCCACACTAGCTCAATAATGTAGGTGACCACTAAATACAGGGGTAAAAAACAATACCTGTTAACTATAACAGTAACATTCACCTGCACATGTATTAATACCTGTTACTATAAAAGTAACATTCATACTTTGGGGAGAGAAACATTTATGTTATTACAACAGTAACATTTTATAAGATATAAAGCATAGTATAACAAACGATATTTTGTAAGAGTAAGGGCAGGGTATGACAAAAGACATGCAATAAGACTAAGGGCAGGGTATGACAAACGATATTTGATAACAATTAAAGCGGGGTATCAGAAATGATATTTTGTAAGACTCAAAGCAGGGTATGACAAAAGATATTTTATAAGAGTTAAAGTAGGGTATAATAAACGATATTTTATAACAGTTAAATCAGGGTAAGAGAAACGATATTTTATAAAAGTTAAAGCAGGGTTTGATAAACGATATTTTATAAGAGTTAAAACTGTATGATAAAGGATATTTTACAAAATTAAAGCAATGTGTAATAAAGAATATTTATAAGAGTTAAAGCAAGGTATAATAAACCATATTTTATTAAAGTTAGACCAGGGGATGATAAACGATATTTTATAAGTGTTAAAACAGGGTATGACAAAAATATTTTATAAGAGTTGAAGCGGTGTATGACAAACGATATTTTATAAGAGTTAAAGGAGGATAAGATAAATGATATTTTATAAGAGTTAAAGTAGTGTTGATAAAAGATATTTGATAACAGTAAAAGCAGGTTACGATAAACGATATTTTTCTAAGAGTTAAGGCTGTGTATGACAAACGGTATTTTATAAGAGTTAAAGCAGGGTACGATAAATGATATTTTATAAGAATTGTTTGGTGAACACGATCTTACTCGTTTAGTGGACACTGTCCTAATTGTCTAGTGTATACGGTCGTTATATTTTGGTGAACAACTTCAGATTTACCATGAAGACTGTACACATTAGTTAAATAACTTTAGGGAAGTGTTGATGTACACCATTACTGTTCCATTTAACACGTAAAGAATCTACGTGTTTCAAATATTTTAAACTTATTTATTGGGTAACATTGTATTTGAATACCATACTTTTCTCTAGCGGATATTTCTCTCGTGGACGTGTCATACAGTTTGGCTACTGCAGTGAAATTCCACTAAGAACACAGTTAGTTGGAAAAATAAGTTGTTACTCTTTCTTGGTAAATATGTCATAAAGTAACTATAAATTAATGTGGTGTAAGGATATGATTGTTAAATATTGTGTGTAATAAAGACAGATCTGTCACGAATGGTCACAATAAAATCAATGACTTCTATCATTAGTTCTGTGTTTCAGAGAATCCAACTGGGCTGGTGTCTCACGTTTATCTTGGTTCCTTTTATAAAACCTTTTAACAAATCTTCAAACGATTTTATTATTCTGGAAAATTCCGAAGCTGTGGGTTGTTGGGGTATCATTTTATAAAACCTATTGTTTGTCAGCCCGTTTCTGACTGGGTTTTAGTAAGTGTTTCTCTATTTTTTGAATCGAGCGCCTTTATTCGATGGTTCTGTTATTTTCTGATGTGTTTATCTTATGGTGTTACATCACTCCCCCTCTTTATTTGACAAGAGAAACGTTCCAAACGACTCTTTTGAGCTGAGGCTGGATAACTCCCGATGTGTTAACGCTATTTTGAAATTTTCTTAAGCATTTGTTCACCTTACCCGAAAAATCTTAAATATTTATTCTGACCTGGTTTCTGTCAAAATTTTAAAATGTGCACAATGACATATGTAGTTGTAACGAATAAGTAATACTTCAAGACTGTTAAATAAATAAAAAAACATAACCATAGAGATAGTTACATGGAGACATCAAACAAGAGTATAAAAAGTGAAACTAGTTTTACTGAGATTTCTACCAGCTCTAACGATCCTAATTTTACTGAGATGTCTGCTAGCCCTAAGGATTGTAGATTTACTGAAATATTCGCTAGTCCTAACGATGCTAGATTTACCGAAATGTCTGCTAGCTCTAAACTAACCAACACTGTCATTCTTCAGCAACTTCTGGACAGTAATAAGTTTGAGTCAACCAAGCAAATGTACATAAATTTATGGAGTGATTGATCAAGTTCTTGATCGTATTTGATTTCTGAGATGCGACATGTTTACGTCAAAGTTTTTAAATGTACTCTCTATTATTTTTTTATCATCGTAAACATGACGAGAGTTCAATTTCCTTCAGTAACAGGCTTAGCGTCTTTCTACCCACTTCAGCTATGAGTTTTAGTGCTTTTGTGAATTTTCGAAAAAGTAAAATATACATGTTTACTTGTTCTTTCAACAGGGTATTTCTGCGTATCTTTCTACCCCTCCCCACTTGCCTACCACATGTTCATGAGAAATGTTCCCCCTTCTCTTTCAATTCCTCAGCCAAGCCGATCGGTCTTTGTGTAATATAGTATGACTCATAAGGCCACGCTATCTGGTTGGCGCCTTGATATGTCCTTTTGTGAAAACTTCCTCAGATAAAACGTAGCGAACTTGTACAATACAATGATTTGAAACCAGTTGCTTTGTTTACAGTGACATCAGGCTACAGTAGATAATAAATCTATAGCGAAAGTGGCCCAATTAATTTAAATACCATGACTTATGAATATTTGTTTTTATAAAGTGGAAATAACAGAAAATCAAGGTAAGTCATTCTCCAGTTTAACAGAAAGAAATAATATTATTTAATAAAATCTTTAGTTACTAAGAGTTAGAATAACTTGAAACATTTGTTGAATAAAGTTTATATAATCATCCTTCATTTATTTTCCATCAAAATGGTCAAATAATCATTGCTAACTTATTATGTTAAACTAGGAACTCTGTGTCTTTTAACTTTCTGTAATCTGTCGTGTCTTCGATACACCTATTATTAAATACTACATATTATCTCTGTTGGTATAAGATAAAAATATAATAGGGTTTCAAAAACCTATTATTTTTATTGTGATAGCTCGTTGCAGTAATTTTAGTAAATCAAGTTGTGTTTGGTCGATGTAGCTTCAACAATAGTACATCCTTGTGCATATAAAACTCACAATAATACGAACTGTATTTAGAATGCTGTATTAAATAACGCATAGCTCTAATGATAAGTACATCAATTATAACACTGTTTCGTTTGTATGGAAAAGGCGTTCACTTTGTAACAATTGTTGTTTATTTAAGTGGTTATAATAACTGCCTTTATTAACAGTTTAATCCACAATCCGTACTCGTTAGACACGCCCATAAAACACGAAACGAAGTATGTGATTAAATAGATAAGTACTCAATTTAGACCTAATTTTAGTTTTCAATACGAACTACGAGTTAACAAAATAACTTACGACGCTCGCTTGACACATCTACAGATGTCCCTGTAAATGATACATCTCTGTAAATAAGTAGTGTAACCAGGTAAAAGACAGACAACAACCAGGTTTTAATCAAACTTTTAAAAGGCAGGTCATTATTTGGGAGTGTCAGATATTCAACAGAAACAAGGGTTTAGTTGTAAAACCATTCTCATTTATCATATTTTAACTTAATTTCCTAAATGTTTTCAAATCACTTTGAAGCAGCTATATCAGTAGATATAGATGTTGCTACAAAACGTGAGACTCAGCGTTTGTGTGAAAAAACAACTAGTTTTAATTCTGTGAAAACGCGAACACTGGGCTATTCTTTGTCGAGGTAAAAGCCAAAGTACGGGAACAATAACAGTGACTAAAGTCATATTGTAAATTTGTTCTACCGGCTCATGACGCACAAGCTAAGAGCAGTGGCTGAAGTCTATATTAAACGAATTTATTTTACACGTTTTAGAACCACTGAACATTTACAGATAAAAACGTTATTAAGTGTTAGCGAAACGGAATCCAGAATAGTGTTTAATTTATTGAGATAGATTCATTTATACTCCAAATATATAATAATAAAATGTGTAGGTAAACAGTTACCAAATAAAGTGCTCTTCAGTGTTCAGCGAAAGATGTATCATATTACTTTTAACACGAATTTGGTTGACAAATGTCCAGCCGTTCTTTAAACCAACACTAAAACATGAAGGACGTGCCCACAGCTTTCCTTCCCAACTGATTTTAAGGTTAGTGAAACATAATGTTTTAAGCAAGAGACGAGAGTCTCATAATATTATGTTTTATGGTTTAGACAGTTGTGTAGTAGTTGTTTCTGTATAGCTAATACAGAGAGCATAAGACATTGGTATAATCCTTTAACACGTCTTAGCCTAGACTTATTCATCTAGTTTATTTGTGTTTAATGTGTGTTTACAGATTGGATGGTATTTTATATTATATTCACTCTAACCTAGACTTCTTCATCAAGTTCCTCTGTGATTAATGTGTGTTTACAGATTGGATGGTATTTTATATTATATTCACTCTAACCTAGACTTCTTCATCAAGTTACTCTGTGTTTAATGTGTGTTTACAGATTGGATGGTATTTTATATTATATTCACTCTAACCTAGACTTCTTCATTACGTTTCTCTGTGTTTATTGTGTGTTTACAGATTGGGTGGTATTTTATATTATATTCACTCTAACCTAGACTTCTTCATCAAGTTACTCTGTGTTTAAGTGTGTTTACAGATTGGATGGTATTTTATATTATATTCACTCTAACCTAGACTTATTCATCCAGTTCCTCTGTGTTTAATGTGTGTTTACAGATTGGATGGTATTTTATATTATATTCACTCTAACCTAGACTTCTTCATCAAGTTACTCTGTGTTTAATGTGTGTTTACAGATTGGATGGTATTTTATATTATATTCACTCTAACCTAGACTTCTTCATCACGTTTCTCTGTGTTTATTGTGTGTTTACAGATTGGATGGTATTTTATATTATATTCACTCTAACCTAGACTTCTTCATCAAGTTACTCTGTGTTTAATGTGTGTTTACAGATTGGATGGTATTTTATATTATATTCACTCTAACCTAGACTTCTTCATCAAGTTACTCTGTGTTTAAGTGTGTTTACAGATTGGATGGTATTTTATATTATATTCACTCTAACCTAGACTTATTCATCCAGTTCCTCTGTGTTTAATGTGTGTTTACAGATTGGATGGTATTTTATATTATATTCACTCTAACCTAGACTTCTTCATCAAGTTACTCTGTGTTTAATGTGTGTTTACAGATTGGATGGTATTTTATATTATATTCACTCTAACCTAGACTTCTTCATCAAGTTACTCTGTGTTTAATGTGTGTTTACAGATTGGATGGTATTTTATATTATATTCACTCTAACCTAGACTTCTTCATCAAGTTACTCTGTGTTTAATGTGTGTTTACAGATTGGATGGTATTTTATATTATATTCACTCTAACCTAGACTTCTTCATCAAGTTACTCTGTGTTTAAGTGTGTTTACAGATTGGATGGTATTTTATATTATATTCACTCTAACCTAGACTTATTCATCCAGTTCCTCTGTGTTTAATGTGTGTTTACAGATTGGATGGTATTTTATATTATATTCACTCTAACCTAGACTTCTTCATCAAGTTACTCTGTGTTTAATGTGTGTTTACAGATTGGATGGTATTTTATATTATATTCACTCTAACCTAGACTTCTTCATCAAGTTTCTCTGTGTTTATTGTGTGTTTACAGATTGGATGGTATTTTATATTATATTCACTCTAACCCAGACTTCTTCATCAAGTTCCTCTGTGTTTACAGATTGGATGGTATTTTATATTATATTCACTCTAACCTAGACTTCTTCATCAAGTTTCTCTGTGTTTATTGTGTGTTTACAGATTGGATGGTATTTTATATTATATTCACTCTAACCTAGACTTCTTCATCAAGTTCCTCTGTGTTTACAGATTGGATGGTATTTTATATTATATTCACTCTAACCTAGACTTCTTCATCCAGTTCCTCTGTGTTTAATGTGTGTTTACAGATTGGATGGTATTTTATATTATATTCACTCTAACCTAGACTTCTTCATCAAGTTACTCTGTGTTTACTGTGTGTTTACAGATTGGATGGTATTTTATATTATATTCACTCTAATCAAGACTTCTTCATCAAGTTTCTCTGTGTTTTTGTATTTTTAGATTGTAATGTGTTTTTTGATAAGTTATACACCACTGCTACTACTTGTATATAGGTCGTTTCTTCTCGCGAAGAAAACAAACAAAAACAACATAATATACGCATTAGAACTACCATATTTGATATCGTTCTGTAACCTTGACAGTAAACGTTCTGATCAGTTATTTCGAGAACTTCCAAGGGTTTCAAGGTGAACTGTTGCTGTTTATCTAGCGGTAAAGTTGTTTTAAACTAAGTTAACTAAAAATATATAAAACTGTTTGAAACGTCTGCGTTACGTGATTGGTTGTTTAGAAACATCTCGATATATTAGGTTATATTAACTTTGAAATTTATTGTTTTTATGAACTTAATAACTTTTTCATACACAAATTGTATGACAGGCAGTAATTTTAGCCCCCTAATGGCTATGTGGTGAAGCTGATAGCTTGCAACCTTTATTAAAATGTGCTTCGATACGTATAACAGGCACCCAAGCCCATTGTTTAAAACAATAAACAAAGTGTTATTTATGTTCGTGACTGTTATAGCATTCATTGCACTGAACTGACAAAAAATGTGTGAAAGAATTCATGTTCTGTTCGAAGTACATGAATGATGTATGAACATACGAGGGCTGTTCAAAAAATACGCGGACTGACGTCATAAAACAAAATGTACTTTATTTAGAAGTTACAGGTCTGGGACTCCTTCAAAGTACTCTCCTCCCCAACGCACACACTTATCCCAACGGTGTTTCCACTTGTTGAAACAGTCCTGGTACGCTTCTTTTGTAATGTCCTCCAGCTCCTTCGTCGCATTTGCCTTAATCTCGGGAATCGTCTCTAATCTTCTTCCTTTCAAGGGTCTTTTGAGTTTGGGGAACAAGAAAAAATCGTAAGGAGCAAGGTCAGGTGAGTAGGGAGGGTGGGGAAGAACAGTGATCGAGTGTTTGGCCAAAAACTCACGAGTTCTGAGGGCTGAATTTCGCAGCAACGCAGTGCATCTTCAATTTTTCGGTCAAAATCTCGTAACAAGATCCAACTGATATCCCACACTCTTCAGCAAGCTCCCTGACAGCCAGACGTCGATTTGCCCGCACCAGGGTGTTGATTTTGTCGACGTGTGGGTCGTCAGTTGACGTGGAAGGACGTCCAGGACGCTCATCATTTTCAATGGACTGTCGACCATCCTTAAAACATTCATGTCACTTGAAACATGCCGTACGCTTCATAGCAACATCACCGTAAGCCGTGTTAAGCATAGCAAAAGTTTCAGTCGCAGATTTTCCAAGTTTAACACAAAATTTCACAGCAAGTCGTTGCTCCTTCAGGTCATTCATTCTGAAATCCGCCAAACGAAAAAATCGCACTTCACTTAAAACCGCGTAGCTAATACACAAATGAAGATATCTGCAATCGGGAAATGGCGTCGTAATCAGCTGATCTGTGCGAACCTAGCGACACCAAGCGGATTCCCCTGGAACCAACTGGAGCCGCGCAATTAAAACAGTCCGCGTATTTTTTGAACAGCCCTCGTATCTATTAGAGCCATGTCGATATTTGGCATCTGGCGACGTAATTGGTTTTCCGGTATTTCACCAACTTTGGTCGATTGGGCCACATTGTTACTTTTTATCTGTTTGGGAGATTTCAATACATTTTCTGAAGTTGAGGTGTTAAAAACGTTTAAAGTTTTGTGTTAATCTACTAAATTATTGTATAAACTTGGATGAGGTTAACTCGAATAATTTAGCGCCCTCTATTTACTGTGATCGGAGATAGACAGGTACGTTGATGTGTTTGTTTGCTTATAGCAAAGCTACATCCGGCTATCTGCTGACTCCACTGAGAGGAATCAAACACCTGATTTTAGGGAGATAGACGGAGTATATCGTTTGATTAGCAGATACCGTTGATGTGTTTGTTTGCTTATAGCAAAGCTACATCCGGCTATCTGCTGACTCCACTGAGAGGAATCAAACACCTGATTTTAGGGAGATAGACGGAGTATATCGTTTGATTAGCAGATACCCAATACAATTAAGTTAATCGGGAAATCGTTCAGACTTTTAATAAATATAACGGAGAAATTCTGACGGTGTTCCATTTGATAACTGATTGTGATAAAACTGAGGTATTGCACTAATTTAAACTGAAACAAATCATAAAATACAACTGGAATAATAATTTCGCCAACTTAAACTCATTTTGATATGAAAAACGCACACATTCGGATTATCAAACCTTTGAAAAGGCTCATGAGATTAAAATAACCTGACATTTACATTTTCACGGAATATCCAATAACTTCTTATCTTGTGCGTATTTATAGTATAGCTTGTCTCCCCTACAATACCAAATTAAATCTTAAATGGCGTTGCTGGATAGATATATTTTTCCACACTTTTTTTTCTTGATAGGCATAGCATAAAATAATCATAGGCTTTTACTGTTTCAGTCTCTTTCCTTCCATGGATAATCTCATAGACTTAAGTAAAATCACTTCTTACTTATACATGTGTTCTTAAGAGAAAACAAATAAATACGTGTAAACTGATCCCTAAAGTAACACTTTACTTGACAGAAGTCCTTGTCTCAACATTTCCCAATAATCCGATATCTTTGACCAAAACTGTACATAGTATTCCAAATTAGGCCTAATTGTAGATATTTTTATTTTAATATGTTGACTGCCACGTATTTCAGTTGCTACAATACAACTCTAATGCTTCTTCATTTTGTAACTTTTTCGTGACGCCATTTTGTATCGAAAGTGAAACAATTTGTAAGTAGGTCAGATGCGTGTATGGTGCTGACATCTAGCGTTGAAGTTAGGTATTATTGAGAACGAAGTAACTCGTCCGTGGTACTGTGTTACCGATCGGCTTGGAGAAGTTATCTCGTCTACGGCACTGAACAGGTTAAACAACATATCTGCAAATATGCCCATAAAATCTGAATTATTTAACAACTAGCAGGAGAGAGTTACTATACAAAGTTTATTTTATTGTTTCATACTATTGAGTGTCTTCCCATCTATACTTCATGTTTAATCCAATTACATTAATTTGCGCTTACTTTTAAGTCATTACATAATAAACAATTGATAGAAGCCATTCGATAGTGACTGATTATTTGTAATAGAGCTAGAAAATCTCAAGAGTTGAATGTTACCAGGAACAATTACCAGTTTGTTAATTTTCCCCATCGGTATCATTAATGTTAACAAGAAAGGTTACACTATGTAACACAAATTTTGTTCCTGGATAGTATGTGTTATTTCTCAATTGCTTATGTTGTAAAAGTACAGAAAATGGCCATTATTCCCTTCAAACTTTGCTTTTCTGACCTGTATGATGAAATTTAGAAATAAACCTATTTTCTATGTAAAAACTGGCAAATTTACACATTTTCATTTACATAAAGTCTGAATAAAACAACATATGAATCAAGATTCACATGCATTTATACTAAAATCATACAAAAATGTTCAGAAGTGAGTAGTTTTTCGAGATTTGCGACTGTAATGTAAATAACTCACGTACCAGTCCCCAAATATAGTCTTCCATCATGTTTTCGTTATACGCTCCCAGGTCACAAAAGCAAAGTTCGAAGAGAAAAATAGGTCTTTTCCAATTACTTTAGGCATAAGCAACTGGGAAATAACACTTTCTGCCCAGGAACACGAAAAAGTGAACACTTAGTTACCTAGCATTAACTGTTAATAATGTCTTTATTGAACATTGGCAACAGTATGAATATTTTCTAAAACTGTATAAGAATATTGAATTATAAAAAAAATAATGAATGATAATTTACTTCAAGAGCCAAAATATGCTGTTTCAGAGTCTATAGTGTTTTCTTAGAAAACTAACCTAGATAAATAAAAATAAAACAAATTTGTATAGGTTCTCTTCCCATTAATATAGTTTAGTGAAATATTTATAGCTGGACTAAACTGGCCTTTACTATATTAACAATATTTAATTGTACACAAACATTGATATATACATATATATACGTATTAGTTACTTATTTTACTATACAAGTTCATTAAAATGTATTTATTGTCACTAAAAAGTAAATATATATGCTATACGTATATACATAGTAGAGACGGCAGATATGTGTATTAAGAACGTTTAATTGAACAAGTAACTACGTTTAGATCCCCTTAGGGTAAACCAGAGGATGTCTAAACATATTTAATATCCATATCAGTCATCTCTGCTTCACGTGGGTTCTCCGTCATCATAAACTATTCAAGCATGCTTTTCCTGCGAATTTGATCACGTGCTTATGACGTCTGACCAATCAGAACTTTTTTACAAATAAAATATGTACATATAGTACTTTGGCATATATTAATTACACTTATATTGTTTTTGTTTGAATGACAGTACAAGTAACATGAAAACTGGGTTTCTCGTCATTATAAAAATGACACATAGAGGGGAGGTAATCAGTTTGTACATAATTTGTTTATTATTGCACAAGACCGCTGTGAGTTGAAGATATAACAAGATATGAGTCCCGTATGTAGTGACGTTGACAATTATCGTTTGTTGACTTATATTTCAAGACTTGCTTAAATATATCAAATACTAAAATCTCAACGTATAAGAGATTACCTCATAAGTTAACGACAAATAAAAAAACTGAACAGAAAACGTAAAAAAAAATTATGATTTATTTTGATAACCACGACACAAAGGACTGCTGCATGTTGTAGCTGCCAAACTTGGCGTGTGGTTTTCGTAGAAGCAACACTCTTGATGTTAATACGTAACGGAGCCAACGATTCGTCAAGGTGACTAACCGCTTATTTGTCTGTTTTATGAACACTGTGACGCGTTCTATCTGTAAATAAATTAAAGAATTGCTTGTACATTAATTTAGTACTGGGATAAAGACAAGAACACAAAACATGAAGTCAAGGTATGGAAGGAGTCCAGTAATAATTAAATATTTTAAAAATTGGGTGCTGAACATTGCCGTAAACAGATGGTGATGTTGAAAAGTGGCGTTGATGAAGGTAGGTTTGTTTTTTATCGTTGCGAAAATACGATTATCTTACCGGTTTCATGGGTGTGTGCTAACTTTGAATACGTTTTAAAAAATTTGTACTTTTATTTTATTTTTCCACTTCGTATAATTACATCACAAGTTTACTTCCGCTTTAATTTTTACTTGATAAATAAATAAATTATTTTGTTGGAATTATTTCTATGTGTGCCATATATCATATATTTAGTCTCTAACTTTTAACTACAGTACATATCTTTCCGTGATCAGAAATTGTGATAAATACTTGATAAATTTTATGACCTTACAGAAGTTGCCTCGACATATTGTAACACCCTTCCTTCATCCCAACGATTAAATAACTTATTTTTGTTTTGTGCAAAAAAAAAAAAAGTTTTTTCCTCTCTTTTTATGTAATGGATATAAAACTTTTCTCAGACGTACAACAAACAAAATTATTTGTCGAAGTTTATAAAGTTAACACATCAACTAACACAGTTCATATTACTGTCAGTTTTTCATGGTTTATCTGGAATTATGATGTATTTTTACGTTTTTATTTGAATTTTGTTTAGGTAAAATAAATATATGTGAAGTATTGTCAAATATATATATTTACAGACATTTTAATGTTTGTATAAACAGTACTGGAAATATTTGTGGTAAATGAATAAAATCCAAACTTGATATTTCTTGAATATGAAAATATTTCATTCTAAGTATCACAAAACATTACCAAGTAAATCCTTTTAGATAAAGAGTTCTTTTCTCAAATGTTTAAAGCTATTTTAATTATTTTTGACTATTATAATATAATATTATTTGCTTCTTCATATATTATAAAATTGTTTCACATGTACATGCCTTATATTTATTCAGTATTTTAAACTTTAGGTCACACACATATAGAATATTTGTATACCAGTTCTCTTACTTTCTTTTCAGAAACACATCATTGAGCATAACCCAATCAGAACTGAAAATGGCAACTCCTACCATTTCTCTGTCACTTCCAACAACATCCACTTCAGATCTTAGCCAGGACAAAATTCTATCCACCAAATGTTCCATCTGCCAGGACACATACACCATTCCTAAACTATTACCTTGCTTTCATACATTTTGCCAACCTTGTCTTGAAAAGATACAAGAATCTCCAGGAAAGATTAAATGTCCAAAGTGTCAAGAAGAGTTTGTATTGACAGATGGTTTGACTGGTCTTTTGTCAAATTATGCAGTTAGCAACATTTTGGAGGCAAATGCAATGGAAGAAGCTACTCAAAGTTGTACTGGCTGTAAAACTAAAGAAAACAATGTAGTGGCTCGCTGCGTTGATTGTGCCAATTTCTTGTGTTCGAACTGTGTGATGGCACATCAGTTTATGCACTGCTTTGAAGGACACAGAGTTCTCACAATGGGAGAGTTTCAAAATAATAAAGATGATATTAATCACAAGAAACCTATCTTTTGCTCACACCATAAACTTAAGACACTGGATTTCTTCTGCTGGACCTGTAATGTTGTGATATGTAGTGACTGCACGATCGTGGAACATCCACAGGGGATGCATAACATAGACCATTTGGAAGATATTGAATACAAGCATATCGAACACATGAATTGTTTGATTGAGGATTCCAAGGGCAAACAAACAGATCTACAGAATCGTTTGAAAACAATTGAGCAATCTACTAGCAGCGTTCAGGTTCAGTACGAAAAACTACAGAATAAAATAAAAGACACCCACCAGTTTTACTATGTGGCTGTAGAAGAAAGAAAGAAAGAGATTTTGAAAGAATTAGATGATATTTTCAACTCAAAAATGGTTTCTCTTTCAATGTTTGGACAGAAACTTCGTGATAACGTTAATAAAACACTTGAAGTATGCGACTTCATGGAAAAACTTCTGAAGTTTTCTAGTAGCACGGAAATACTCCTTTTTAAGCATTTATTGACTTCACAATTTCAAAAAATCTTTGAATTTAATCCAGTTGTTGGTTTGGAAGCATCTGAGCTTGAATTTGTATCTAATTATCAGGCTATCCAAATAGGGGTGCGGAACACCTTTGGCTATCTTCAGAATAACTCTGGAATGCAAGTACGATCACAGTCTGTTACGAGGTCAAATGGTGTTATTGGATCAGAACGATCCTGTCAAAATGGAGACCTGCTTGAGCCAAACATGATGACCAAAAGATTTAATCCTGCTGACAGTTTTAATCCTTTTGTGCCCAGTCTCGGACATTGTGTTAAATGGTCAAGTATCTCTTCTGACATTTTTCAGAATGGTGCTGACTCCCCTTCCATTCCCAGCGATCCTGTTTTTGATTTGCCATCCAAGTTGGTTAATTCAAATACATTTCCTTTAAAATCCCAAATGAAGCGTCAAAAAATGATTTACCATTGTAAGTTTGGGGAGTTTGGAGTAATGGAGGGTCAGTTTACAGAACCAAGTGGTGTAGCTGTGAATGCTCAGAGTGATATTATAGTAGCTGACACCAATAACCACAGGATCCAAATATTTGACAAGGAAGGTAGGTTCAAGTTTCAGTTTGGAGAATGTGGGAAAAGAGATGGACAGTTACTGTATCCTAACAGAGTTGCTGTTGTAAAGGTTTCTGGGGATATTATTGTAACTGAGAGAAGCCCAACACATCAGATTCAGATATACAACCAGTATGGACAGTTTGTCCGCAAGTTTGGAGCCAACGTCCTCCAGCATCCAAGAGGTGTCACCGTTGACAATAAAGGTTGTATTATCGTGGTGGAATGCAAGGTGATGCGTGTTCTCATTTTTGATCTTTTGGGCAACATTCATCACAAGTTTGGATGTTCCAAGCACCTGGAGTTCCCCAACGGAGTTGTCGCTAACGACAACCAGGAAATATTCATCAGTGATAACAGAGCTCACTGCGTGAAAGTGTTCAACTATGAGGGAACGTTTTTGTGGCAGATTGGAGGAGAAGGAATAACCAACTACCCAATTGGTGTGTGCATTAGTTCTCTTGGAGAAATTCTAGTGGCAGATAATCACAATAATTTCAACATCACCATCTTCACTCAAGATGGACAGTTGGTCAGTGCCCTGGAAAGTAAGGTGAAACATGCCCAATGTTTTGATGTTGCTCGTGTTGAAGACGGTTCTGTTGTGTTGGCAAGCAAAGACTATCGACTGTACATTTATAAATTTCTCGAAACACCAGGAATCGGGTTGTGAAAAAAGGTGAAATACTGAAAAATGGTTGTTTTTGGTCACACTGCACAGAGAGATACAACCTGGTGCTTTACGTTAGGCAAAGTTTGTTATTTTTACTGTGATTCAGTGATTTACGGCATTTGGTATTGTTTACTAAGATGCCTGTCCGTGTAAGCCCATTGTCTGTTTATAAAGAAAACTGATTGGTTGCTTGATTTATTCTACTTACACTATTATCAGCTTCCTTACTCTCAGTAAAATGACATCTGAATGTATGGCAGGCCCAATGCATCTCAATATTCTCTGTGGTTAATTGTTTGTTATTAATGTATGCACTAGTTACTTTCATAGCACCATAAGTGACCAGTTTGTGTAGAAGTTTTAGTGTTCCCTAACTTGAATGTTTTATTTTCACACATTTAATATTATTTATTACGAACTACTTTTTACAGTCACGAATATACGTTTATCATTTACATGCCAAAAAACCTGTGGGACCACTTGTTGGAATGTTCCAGTTACCTTCTTCTGATAAATATCTTGTTTACACAAATGGTTTTGTAGACTTTGGACACAGACAAAATTCAGTTATTAAGCTGTTCATAAGTAGGATTTAAAATATGGATCCTTCCGTAAAGGTAACCAACAACAACCATCCATAAACATAAGTTGATGTATCCACTACTAGTTCCTCCCTCTCTAAACATCCTGTATCTTCACCAGTTCTGTTGATTTATTAAGTTATAATTATTGTTTATAAAGAAACGGTGACACGTGCTAGTCACCCCATACTGAACTCTTCATTCTGTCTCAACATGTCCGATAGCATGTTGTTTGACAGTACAACTGTGTAAATATAGCTGCTGATATTATTTTTATACAGGTAAATTTTTATTGACAGTTTTTATGAAGTTTTTCTGTTGTTGTTTTTCCCTTTTGAATAAGTGGGTCACTCAATTTTCAAATTAACATGCTGACATCTCTAGATCTGATGATATAAAATTACTTATATTTTTACCAATGTATGTTTAAATTTCTCTCAGTTATACAAGTGTTTTGCAAGTTAAATGTGATGATAGATTATATTTATGACCACAAAATTTCTAACAACTGTATGTAAACTGTCAACATGGTAACTTGATAAAGTGTGTAACTTAAAAGTATTTGTTATCATAAGAGTAACGTATACACTTCAGATGTAGCAATTTGTCACCTATCTTATTGCTACCATTTTGAAAAGTGTGGATTTAAAGTGTATGATTTTTAATACTGGTATTTATGTAATAGTTCCTGTTAAAATTCATTATTAAAACTTACTGTTTAAAGACAATGGTACGAAAGACAAACTTTTATTTCGAAGACACGGTATTTGTTAAGAAACATACCTTGTTCAGTTCATAACATGCCAGTAACTAATTACCTGGTTAACACAGAGTAACAGTGTGTGTTAATATAATGAATAACACTGTAAGAGTTGCTGTGTCTGTTCAGTGATCTCAGAAAGACTTTTGTATTTATTGACAGTACTGTGTTAACTGGAAACTTATTTTGAAAAGAATATATTAAATAAAGATTCATCTTCAAATAATTAGAAGTGAAAAATATAAAGTAGTGCTATCTTCTGGTATAGCAAAATAAAGAACAGCTTATTAGAGCAAAGAATGACGACATAGCCTCTGGTACATTAAATGTGTTTTGATGGTATTAAACAGTTGTGACTTACATTTTGTATAACTGTGACCAGTAAACAGAATCAAATGAAAAGTGAATACTCTAAGATACAATAAATATTGAGGCAAATTGTTCATTACTTATTATGTGAAGCTTACAAGTGTAATTTGTAATCTTTCTTGTTGAATTAGTTGTGTAACAAATACTTTGAAAATTGTATTTATCTTTCAAGTTTTGTTTTAAAGTCAATATCTAAGTTACACAAGTAAATGGATCTTTGTATCTTCTATGCACGGATATCCACTATGAAAGTATTTATTTAGCACCGTGTGAAAGTGTAGTTGTAATGATTATGTTCTTAACAAATTTCAGTTTTGTGTAACGTTCTTTCAAAGACAGTAGTAGTTTTTATTTCTTGAAATCTACACAATGTTTCTGTTTACATATAAGTGAGGGTTTTTATCAATGTATTAAATGACACTGTATAATTCTTGTCTTCTCCTAACTGTTAAGTTAATCTATATTATTAATTGTAACAAAGAATTGTAGGGATACAGATTTATTTGGAGATTTCAGCTATCTGTGCATCAGACTATTAAACACGAATTATTTAATAAACACATAACAGTTGAATTATATAACATTAAATGTTTTTAATATTTTTCTTCTTGTTTCATTGTTTACAGGTGAGCAGCATAATATGCAACAAAAAAATACATTTCTCACGTTGTTGTGCACGTAACTGGTTTATGGTAATTTGATTTATGATTAAAGACAGTACCAGTTTAATTAGTGTTATATACATATATCTAAACTGACATGACTCAGAGACCATGAAACTTAAAGTGTGTATAACTAATTTTATTTGAAATATCAGTTGTCTTAAAGAGGCCGAAAAGGGTGAACCCATTGCTTTAGTGATTATAAATGTAATACTTCATTACAATTCATGGTTCTATTTTTGTTTTTATAAGTAGTGGTGGAGTTAGCTATTGTTTCACTAACACGAACATACGTTATATTGTTATTACTGAGTCAAGAAAAACTTAATTACACAATAATCAACATGGAGACAACAACCTAGTCAGAAATAATTCATAATCTACTTACAGTTACTACAACAAAAACCTTTACCCACTAATCTGTGGAATCCTGGCTGTTAACCTTAAAAAATTAGTTATTTCTAACGGCATGATTTAAATATTTCTTGCTTACGTCGGTGATTAGTTTTTTATAAAAAGCTTAAGGAGACTAGTTTATACAAAAAACAATTGGTTTGTGTGACCTTATATTAATGATGGATTGGTATGTGAATGTGTGTAAACACCAACAGTTGGTTTGTGTGACCTTATATTAATGATGGATTGGTATGTGAATGTGTGTAAACACCAACAGTTGGTTTGTGTGACCTTATATTAATGATGGATTGGTATGTGAATGTGTGTAAACACCAACAGTTGGTTTGTGAGACCTTATATTAATGATGGATTGGTATGTGAATTTGTGTACACACCAACAGTTGGTTTGTGTGACCTTATATTAATGATGGATTGGTATGTGAATCCTTGTAAACACCAGTAGTTGTGTTGGTTCCTGCGACTTTATATAGATGAAGAATTGGTATGTAAATTATTATAAATGCTAACAGTTGGTTCTTGTGACCTTATATTAATGATGGATTGGTATGTGAATTTGTGTAAACACCAACAGTTGGTTTGTGTGACCTTATATTAATGATGAATTGGTATGTGAATTTGTGTAAACACCAACAATTGGTTTGTGTGACCTTATATTAATGATGGATTGGTATGTGAATTTGTGTAAACACCAACAATTGGTTTTTGTGACATTATATTAATGATGGATTGGTATGTGAATTTGTGTAAACACAAACAGTTGGTTTGTGTGACCTTATATTAATGATGGATTGGTATGTGAATTTGTGTACACACCAACAGTGTGTTATGGATTATAAACAATCCATATTAATGATGGATTGGTATGTGAATCCTTGTAAACACCAGTAGTTGTGTTGGTTCCTGCGACTTTATATAGATGAAGAATTGGTATGTAAATTATTATAAATGCTAACAGTTGGTTCTTGTGACCTTATATTAATGATGGATTGGTATGTGAATTTGTGTAAACACCAACAGTTGGTTTGTGTGACCTTATATTAATGATGAATTGGTATGTGAATTTGTGTAAACACCAACAATTGGTTTGTGTGACCTTATATTAATGATGGATTGGTATGTGAATTTGTGTAAACACCAACAATTGGTTTTTGTGACATTATATTAATGATGGATTGGTATGTGAATTTGTGTAAACACAAACAGTTGGTTTGTGTGACCTTATATTAATGATGGATTGGTATGTGAATTTGTGTAAACACCAACAGTTGGTTTGTGTGACCTTATATTAATGATGGATTGGTATGTGAATTTGTGTACACACCAACAGTGTGTTATGGATTATAAACAATCCATATTAATGATGGATTGGTATGTGAATCCTTGTAAACACCAGTAGTTGTGTTGGTTCTTGTGACTCTATATAGATGAAGAATTGGTATGTAAATTATTATAAATGCTAACAGTTGGTTCTTGTGACCTTATATAGATAGCAGATTGGTATGTGAATTCTTGTAAACACTAACAATTGGTTCCTGCAACTTTATGTAAATGATGTATTGGTATGTTAATTATTATAAACACCAGCAGTTGGATTCTGTGACTTTAAATAGATGATGTATTGGTATGTTAATTCTTAAAAAAACAGGAACAATTGGTTCCTGTGACTTTATACATTTGATGGATTGGTATGTAAATTCTTGTAAACACCAACACTTGTTTTCTGTGACTTTATACAGATGACAGATTGGTGTGTAAGTTATTATAAACACTAACAATTGGTTCCTGCAACTTTATATAGATGATGGATTGGTGTGTAAATTATTATGAATACTAACAATTGGTTCTTGTGACTTTATATAGATGATCGATTTGTATGTAAATTCTTGTAAACACTAACAAATGGTTCCTGTGAATTTATATTGATGATAGAATGGTATGTGAATTCTTATAAACATGAACAATTGGTTCTTGTGACTTTATATAAATGATGGATTGGTGTGTAAATTATTATAATCACTAAAAGTTGGTTTCTGTGACTTTAAAAAGATGATAGATTGGTAGGTGAATTCTTACAAACATAAAGAATTGGTTCTTGTGACTATATAGATGATAGCATGGTATGTGAATTCTTATAAACATGAAAAATTGGTTCTTGTGACAATACAGATGATGGATTAGTAAATTATTATAAACACTAACAATTGGTTCCTGTGACTATATAGATTGATTGGTATGTGAATTCTTGTAAAAACTAACAGTTGGTTCCTGCAACTTTATATAGATGGTAGATTGGTATGTGAATTATTATGAACACTAACAGTTGGTTCTTGTGACTTTATATAGATGATGGATTGGTATGTGAATTCTTGTAAACACCAGCAGTTGGTTGCTGTGACTTTATGTAGATGATGGATTGGTGTGTAAATTATTATAAACACCAGCACTTTGTTCCTATGACTTTATACAGATGTAAGTATAAAGATGATAGATTGGTGTGTAAATTATTATAAACACTAACAATTGGTTCCTGCAACTTCATACAGATGATAGATTGGTGTGTAAATTATTATGAATACTAACAGTTGGTTTCTGTGACTTTAAAAAGATCGTGGATTGGTAGGTGAATTCTTACAAGCATAAAGAATTGATTCTTGTGACTTTATATAGCTGATAGAATGGTATGTGAATTCTTATAAACATGAACAATTGGTTCTTGTGACTATACAGATGATAGATTGGTGTGTAAATTATTATAAACACCAACACTTGGTTTCTGTGACTTTATACAGATGATAGATTGGTGTGTAAATTATTATAAACACCAACACTTGGTTTCTGTGACTTTATACAGATGATAGATTGGTGTGTAAATTATTATAAACACCAACACTTGGTTTCTGTGACTTTATACAGATGATAGATTGGTGTGTAAATTATTATAAACACCAACACTTGGTTTCTGTTACTTTATACAGATGATAGTTTGGTGTGTAAATTATTATAAACACTAAGAGTTGGTTTCTGCAACTTCATATAGATGATGGATTGGTGTTTAAATTATTATGAATACTAACAATTGGTTCTTGTGACTTTATATAGATGATCGATTTGTATATGAATTCTTGTAAACACTAACAACTGGTTCCTCTGGCTTCATATGGATGGATTGGTTTGTAAATTCTTACAAACGTGAACAATTGGTTCTTGCAACTTTATATAGATGGTGGAATGGTGTGTAAATTATTATAAACACCAACACTTGGTTTCTGTGACTTTATACAGATGATAGATTGGTGTGTAAATTATTATAAACACTAAGAGTTGGTTCCTGCAACTTCATATAGATGATGGATTGGTGTTTAAATTATTATGAATACTAACAATTGGTTCTTGTGACTTTATATAGATGATCGATTTGTATATGAATTCTTGTAAACACTAACAACTGGTTCCTCTGGCTTCATATGGATGGATTGGTTTGTAAATTCTTACAAACGTGAACAATTGGTTCTTGCAACTTTATATAGATGGTGGAATGGTGTGTAAATTATTATAAACACCAACAGTTGGTTGCTGTGACTTTATATAAATGACAGATTGGTATGTAAATTATTATAAACATGAACAATTGGTTCATGTAACTTTATATAGATGATGGATTGGTTCCTGTTACTGTAACACCTGAGATACTTAACGTTTGTTACATGATAATAATTACTGTCCTTTATATGTCGTTACCTCACTGTATTAATATATTAAATAAACTATTCAATTGCATCATGAAAATGTTGGTTATTGTTTTGGTATATTAAAAATCCTCAAAACATATTTATAAAACCATGAATACAGACTTTTAACAAAACTAACCTGGATATTATGTCTAAAAGTAACGTAAAAAGTGACTGTACTTCTGAACTAATGATTTAATAAATTCTAATTATTATAAGTTTCAATTTTCTGATGTTTGTTGTGAAGTGCAAAACTACACAAAGGAATACTTGTACCTGTTCACCACAGGTACTGAAACCCAATTTGTTTTCTGACTTACTGACATACCATGACAAATGATCCTTGTAAATGTCTAATCTGTTTATTTCAAAGACTTGGCTTTAGTAATTTAAGATTTACTCTCTAGTCCTGAGATGTATATGATTAATTTACTTTCAGTCAGAAATTATTAATAACACTGATCTTATAATAAAATTCACTATTCTACTGTGTATTGTAAAATGCACCCGTCTTACTCTGACATTATTCTACTGTGTATTGTAAAATGCACCTGTCTCACTCTGACATTATTCTACTGTGTATTGTAAAATGAACTTGTCTTACTCTGACATTATTCTACTGTGTATTGTAAAATGAACTTGTCTTACTCTGACATTATTCAACTGTGTATTGTAAAATGCACTTGTCTTACTCTGACATTATTCAACTGTGTATTGTAAAATGCACTTGTCTTACTCTGACATTATTCTACTGTGTATTGTAAAATGAACTTGTCTTACTCTGACATTATTCTACTGTGTATTGTAAAATGCACTTGTCTTACTCTGACATTATTCTACTGTGTATTGTAAAATGCACCTGTCTTACTCCAACAATGTATTTTCTTTCATTTTGGGAGACTTGTTAAATTTTGACCTTTCATTCTGAAAACTTAAGTTTAACTTTCAATAAGAAAACATCATAAAGAATACCTGTCAAACCACTGTTTTCAGAAACACTAGTTAGAATTATATACAGAACTTGTACATTGCATTAGAACACTAACTATCCAGAATAAGATATTTACTTAAGTAATTCAATACAAACATTCTAGGTTAAAAGTTTGTTGTATTTATTAAGTGACATTACAGAAAGTCCAGTAACTCTTTACAAAATCTGTGCAGTGGAAAACCCATGACGTTGAAATAGTCTCCACTGACCCGTTCTACCAGAGTGCCACCTCTTTCTTGAATACCATAGCCTCCCGCTTTATCCCTGTTCAATGCAAGTTAAAGTAGTTGTGTGTTAAGCTACAGTTATTAGTCTCATACACTGATGTGTTGTATACAAACACGATTGCAACTGGAAAACTAAAAAATGTCCACACAATATAAAACCAAAATTTTCTTTTCAAATCAATTGATACTAAAATTATTGCACATTGATTAGATAATTTTAAGAATACTAAATGTAGTGTAGAACATGTCCTAATAGTTAATCTAAAAAGTTTCAGGTAACACCAATGACCAGGTCATTGTGATGTAAGCTTCATATCCTGGGAGGTGAATTTTTTTTTTTTTTAAGGCCTAGTAGTATGGTAAAAATCACATTACAATTGTTTGTAACATAATTCTTCATTATGGAGTTATTATGCACTTCTGACACTTGAAAATACAGATAGACTGATTAAAAGAAATATTATATAAAACATATGAAAATCTAATGTGATTTTTCATACCTTCTGTTAGGCCTTAAAATAACACCCCCTTTTGTACCTACTATGTGTGCTTATTTCATGTGCATGCATTAGGTTTCTCATACTATGAACAAACAGAAAATAATACTTTTGGCAGTGTGAAATAAACTAGAAAAATTCAGAAGTATGGGAAAAAAATGTCTATACTAAAGATCTGAGTTGGAAACAGAGCATGTCATCTTAAATGTTCAACCAGCTTTTGTTGTATACAACTATAGAGTATATGTTGACATAGTTGAAGGTTTATTAGACTAACAAATCATATCCTGCAACTGATAATTAATTTTGCTAATGAAATGTTATCATTTCTTGGCTCTGTGTGGTCAGAGTGACAGTTTTAAAAGAAAGCTCTATCGAACAGTGACTTGTGCAAGGCAGAATACAGATCTAAGATCTATGATAATTAAACATCTTCATTTTATCATGAATAACATAATTTTGTTTAGGTTTAACAAAGCAGTTAGCATATGCTATTTTTACTTACATTGGTTCTCCAGTTTCCACGTACATCTTTATCACGTCTGAAGAATGATGTGGCATATAAACATCTGTTGCTTCGTGGAAACGTTTCACATCAAATGTTTCAGGATCTACAAAAATTAAAACATTGTCTTTTGCAAAGTTATGGATTTAAGTAAACTAGAAAACACAGTAAATTCAATACTTTCTTTTTGTTATGGTAATATCATTTTTATTTCATTTAAGAACTTAATATGAACCACATGCACTCACTTTTACTGTGTGTGTGTGTGTGTGTGTGTGTGTGTGTAATTGGAGAAGTGTAATGTTAATAGTTTGGATACCAGTAAGACCTCACATTTTGAAAAGTTTTGTGTTTACTACTGCAAAAGAATGTTTCACTTCTTAGGTTATCTTCAGGTCGAAATGTTGTTCTCTGCTTTATCAGTAAAAGTGTTAATACCAGCCACCCCGAGATAAATTTTCACTTCAAGTGGGTTTCTCGTCACCATGAATTACTTCACTTATAAATGACTTGTTCTCTGCTTTATCAGTAAAAGTGTTGATACCAGCCACCCCGAGATAAATTTTCACTTCAAGTGGGTTTCTCGTCACCATGAATTACTTCACTTATAAGTGACTTGTTCTCTGCTTTATCAGTAAAAGTGTTAATACCAGCCACCCCGAGATAAATTTTCACTTCAAGTGGGTTTCTCGTCACCATGAATTACTTCACTTATAAATGACTTGTTCTCTGCTTTATCAGTAAAAGTGTTGATACCAGCCACCCCGAGATAAATTTTTACTTCAAGTGGGTTTCTCATCACCATGAATTACTTCACTTATAAATGACTTGTTCTCTGCTTTATCAGTAAAAGTGTTAATACCAGCCACCCCGAGATAAATTTTCACTTCAAGTGGGTTTCTCGTCACCATGAATTACTTCACTTATAAGTGACTTGTTCTCTGCTTTATCAGTAAAAGTGTTGATACCAGCCACCCCGAGATAAATTTTTACTTCAAGTGGGTTTCTCATCACCATGAATTACTTCATTTATAAATGACTTGTTCTCTGCTTTATCAGTAAAAGTGTTAATACCAGCCACCCCGAGATAAATTTTCACTTCAAGTGGGTTTCGTCACCATGAATTACTTCACTTATAAATGACTTGTTCTCTGCTTTATTAGTAAAAGTGTTGATACCAGCCACCCCGAGATAAATTTTTACTTCAAGTGGGTTTCTCATCACCATGAATTACTTCACTTATAAATGACTTGGACAAGTTATAAAACATTGTGATTATTTGGGAAAGTGTTTGAGTAACATATAAAGGACACCTGTTAAAACAAACCTATCTTTAATATATTTATACAAGTCTAACCAACTCATGTATTTTTCTTCTATCCACACATTTCAGTTGCCCATTATACAGATAAACAATTAATTCTTTGTTTCAAATGGTTGGGTGAAAAGAGGGTACCTACTTTCTCCTTCATGAATCCATTTGGCAACACAAATACACTTTCTGTAAATCCTGTTCTCACAATTCAGTCATGTAACATAACCCCCACCACAGTATAGGGACTTCAGTTTATCTCTCAAAATAAGGTAAGATGCTATCGTATGATCCAAATTTTTATGAACCATAATGATATGGAGAAATGTTTCAAGGAAGAAACTACTTATAAACAGTTATAATTAAAGGAAAAATGCTAATTAAACTTATATTTTAACTTACTTTTTACAGATGGTTTTATCAAAGTCACTCCAGTGTATACTGTATGGCACCTTCCACTCAACCTAAGGATAAACAAATTACTGTCGTATTAATGGTTATAGATGGTTTTATCAAAGTCACTCCAGTGTATACTGTATGGCACGTTCCACTGAACCTGAGGATAAACAAACTACTGTTGTTTTAATGGTTATAGATGGTTTTGTCAAAGTCACTCCAGTGTATACTGTATGGCACGTTCCACTGAACCTGAGGATAAACAAACTACTGTTGTTTTAATGGTTATAGATGGTTTTATCAAAGTCACTCCAGTGTATACTGTATGGCACGTTCCACTGAACCTGAGGATAAACAAACTACTGTTGTTTTAATGGTTACAGATGGTTTTATCAAAGTCACTCCAGTGTATACTGTATGGCACCTTCCACTGAACCTAAGGATAAACAAACTACTGTTGTTTTAATGGTTATAGATGGTTTTATCAAAGTCACTCCAGTGTATACTGTATGGCACGTTCCACTGAACCTAAGGATAAACAAACTACTGTTGTTTTAATGGTTATAGATGGTTTTATCAAAGTCACTCCAGTGTATTCTGTATGGCACGTTCCACTGAACCTGAGGATAAACAAACTACTGTTGTTTTAATGGTTATAGATGGTTTTATCAAAGTCACTCCAGTGTATACTGTATGGCACGTTCCACTGAACCTAAGGATAAACAAACTACTGTTGTTTTAATGGTTACAGATGGTTTTATCAAAGTCACTCCAGTGTATACTGTATGGCACGTTCCACTGAACCTGAGGATAAACAAACTACTGTTGTTTTAATGGTTACAGATGGTTTTATCAAAGTCACTCCAGTGTATACTGTATGGCACCTTCCACTGAACCTAAGGATAAACAAACTACTGTTGTTTTAATGGTTATAGATGGTTTTATCAAAGTCACTCCAGTGTATACTGTATGGCACGTTCCACTGAACCTAAGGATAAACAAACTACTGTTGTTTTAATGGTTATAGATGGTTTTATCAAAGTCACCCAGTGTATTCTGTATGGCACGTTCCACTGAACCTGAGGATAAACAAACTACTGTTGTTTTAATGGTTATAGATGGTTTTATCAAAGTCACTCCAGTGTATACTGTATGGCACGTTCCACTGAACCTAAGGATAAACAAACTACTGTTGTTTTAATGGTTACAGATGGTTTTATCAAAGTCACTCCAGTGTATACTGTATGGCACGTTCCACTGAACCTGAGGATAAACAAACTACTGTTGTTTTAATGGTTACAGATGGTTTTATCAAAGTCACTCCAGTGTATACTGTATGGCACCTTCCACTGAACCTGAGGATAAACAAACTACTGTTGTTTTAATGGTTATAGATGGTTTTATCAAAGTCACTCCAGTGTATACTGTATGGCACGTTCCACTGAACCTAAGGATAAACAAACTACTGTTGTTTTAATGGTTACAGATGGTTTTATCAAAGTCACTCCAGTGTATACTGTATGGCACCTTCCACTGAACCTGAGGATAAACAAACTACTGTTGTTTTAATGGTTACAGATGGTTTTATCAAAGTCACTCCAGTGTATACTGTATGGCACGTTCCACTGAACCTAAGGATAAACAAACTACTGTTGTTTTAATGGTTATAGATGGTTTTATCAAAGTCACTCCAGTGTATACTGTATGGCACCTTCCACTGAACCTAAGGATAAACAAACTACTGTTGTTTTAATGGTTATAGATGGTTTTATCAAAGTCACTCCAGTGTGTACTGTATGGCACGTTCCACTGAACCTAAGGATAAACAAACTACTGTTGTTTTAATGGTTATAGATGGTTTTATCAAAGTCACTCCAGTGTATACTGTATGGCACGTTCCACTGAACCTAAGGATAAACAAACTACTGTTGTTTTAATGAATAAATTCATGACACTTTCTTTTCTTCAAACACTTATGATAGAAATCGTAACAAATACATATACATCATATAAAAACATTAACTACAAAAATATACATATATTTAATCAGGTTGTGTGTGTATGTATATATATATATATATATATACCATACAGACATTTGTCTTGGAAAACTAAAAATACTGATATTACACGTCATACATCTCACTTTAAGTACACAATAGTTAAGTTTACATTCCATTTTATCAGATGGTGCATAACATCATGAGGTATGCATCATACAATATACTGTACTGTACCTGAATATGTACATAACATCATTAGGTATTCATCACACAATACACTGTACTGTACCTGGATATGTATGTAACATAATCAGGTATACATCATACAATACACTGTACTGTACCTGAATATGTACATAACATCATTAGGTATTCATCACACAACACACTGTACTGTACCTGGATATGTACGTAACATCATGGGGTATACATCACACAATACACTGTACTGTACCTGAATATGTACATAACATCATCAGGTATTCATCACATAATACACTGTGCTGTAAAAATCTTTCTGTAGCATAACTGTAATTATCATAACTCACCAGGAAAGTAAAAACCACTATCAATCACCTGAAGTTGGCCTCTCCAGTCCTGGTTCCAAGTTATTTGATGTTATGGGCATTTTCAAAAAGTAAAGTAATAAAAGTTTTAAAAGACTAGTACCAAAATTTTAATAATAACTCATCAGTACTACCAACGAGCAGTTCAAACAGCAGGGTTAATCACCTGAAGTTGGCCTTTCCAGTCCTGGTTTTGAGTTATTTGAGGTTACAGCCATTTTCTAATTTCAAATAGAACTAGATGTACTTTGATTTTTAAAAGAAAATCACATTAAATAAGGTCTAAAGTATAAATTAAAAAATTTAAATAGCATTAAAAATATTAATGGCCTTTAGAAAACTAAAAAACATTTCCAAAGTGGACAGTGTTACCATCACCAATAACACTGTCTAATGTTATGGACAAACCTTGGGACAGAACATGTTTAAAATGGTGCCACAGGTGTTCAGGGACCACAGGCAGCACAACATCACTGATATGGTGTTCAGGATCAGGATGAATACCCTATTGACAGAAAAAGTGCATGCAAATGGTTTTAAGAGAGAGAGAAGTTAAAGCTGTTTGCTGTGGTCCACAGTCTGTAGCTGCCCCTCAGTATACCTCATGTTCAACGACTGACATTAAGAAGTGAAAGTTGTCAACATAGAGCCTGCTTGCAACAGTGAGAGGGAGTTGTTCAGTGATGGCATTAATTTTTACACTGAAAAGTGTGACACTCAAAACACAGCCCTGAGGGACTCCAAGTTCCTGTAGAAAAGAACGGGAAAGTGTCGAAACCACACGAACTTGGAATCTCCTGTCCATTAACAAATTTTTAATAAAAATGGGCAAATGGCCACATAACCTACAGATATGTAGGTCTCACAAAATGCCATACCTCCATGTTGTATCATAAGCCTTCTCAATGTCAAAGAGTATTGATACAAGATGTTTTCATTTGAGAAAGCTTCTCTGATTAACGTTTCAAGTCAAATCAGGTGGCCCAAGATGGTGTGCTGTCGTCGGAACCCACACTAGGTGGGCGAGAGGAGGTTGTTTTATTTGAGGAAACAAACAAGATGAGCATTAACCATCCTCTCTAAGGAGAGGGTTTGGAATGTATGGCCATACCCTGCAATTAAGATAACCCTCCTTGATGGTGGTAGGTGGACATGGTGATGTAAATGTCTGAACAAAGACATTGGTTAGCATTATAATTCCATCTTTGCAAGTGGAGATATGCCTCACTGCAGAAACTCCTTGGGTGGAGAAATCAGCGAGAATCTCTGACTCAGGGATGTTCTTTAAATCCCTCTCAACAATAATTCCTCGTGATGAATTCAAAGTAGCATGAGGCATAACCTTAATAGGTATATTCCCAATTGCCTTTGAATGCAAGAGGAGTTCACTGTGTTGAGATGTGGATGTTTCCACCAATATGTCACCAGATTGAAGCTTCTTTACTGACTTTGGAGAACCAGCAAGTCCCTCTAGTCCCTTTTGAATGAAAAAGGGAGACATTTGCCCTGAAAGAGAATGTAGGATAAGAAAATGGGGTACAACAGGTGTTAGAGATGTTGAAGATTGCTGCTCAGAATCTTCAAGATGTGATTGTTTACCTGTGGACTCTTTTTTCACTATTTTATTTAAGGTTTTATTTGGAGGATACATAATAGAAAAAAAAAAAAGTTTCGGTGTCCACCCACCATGGAGGAGGTCCCTATGAGGGGACACACTACAATGCCAAACAAGAACACTGCAACAATGCCAGGGTTTTGTGAGCTCTATACCCAACACCAACATCAGATACAATGTCCACAACACCTGTTAAGAACATCCAACACTGGTGCTTGGTTGACCCTAGCCCAAGTGGACCAGCCGATTAACCCAAGAGGGCTGCCCCAAGGCTGCCCATCTACAGGAATTGAAGACCAAAGTGGTGTGTTAGGGTTGGATCCATCAACCACCAGGATCCTCTCCTCCCCTTCATGGGTCACCACGCACGGTAAACATGTGGGTGGATGTTTAGATCCCAGAGGAGGTAAGCTGAAAGAAAAGAACCTCAGTACAGGAATTCATCAATTATTAGGACAGGGTTACATACAATTTGGTTCTCAGTGTCTTCTAATCCTTCAAAATTAAGAAAAAACAACTTCCTGTAAATTGGGTTGCTAACCCCAGGACTAGTTACCAAAATTACTAACACAGAAACAAGTTCTATGAAAAAAATACCTTGAGAGCATCTGAAAAGCATGTTCTTCATCTCGAGGTTTCTCAAATATTATGTTATCCATTGTCACCACCGTGTCTGCTCCAATTACCAAGTCTGGCTGCCTCTGAAAATTACATTTATAGCTGCTGTAATTTAAAGAAAAGAAAATACAGATGAAAGAAAGACACTTCAACCAACATTAAATTAACACTAAATCGAATTGTTGTAACCCATCCATCAACTTTATCTGACTGTTGTAACAATTTCTAGAGTTAGGCAGGTTCTCTGTGATTATTTGGTAAGGAAACAAAGATTCCAAAGTTCAATCAACTTAATAATGCTGCAGTTTTATTTCTCCAACTAAAAGTTGCACTTTTTACAAAGTTCCATGCAAGTAGTAATACATCAATAAAGATTTCATTCAGAGCTACTTTTCTTACACATTTCTATAACCTTAATCTAATTTATTGGTTTATAATTACTTACTGTTTCTTTCTGAAGTCTTTTAAACACTTCTATAGCCTTTCTGTAAGCTGTTTCTTGTACATAATCATATGGTTTATCAAAGGAAACTTTGTCCAAGTTTTCTTCAAACATAGATGGAACAACTTCAAATGGAAATTTCTAAAAATTTAAGATAAATATCAATAGTTCTGATCAGGAAAAATTATTCATTTTTGAAAATGTTAAAGTTTTGGATAATTAAATCATTGGTAGTACAAATGATATGTACTGATCAGAGGTCCGTCAATAGTTTTGGTTGTCAATTTCATCACCTGAGAAACAGTAAATTCTTTGTTACTCAGCACAACCTTTACATGAACCAGTTTGCCAAGTGGCATCTCTGAACACTTGGTCTTACATTCATACATTTTTTTCTGACAAAAACTTTACAGTGTACTCGGAAACATTATATAACGTGCACTGGGAAACATTATATAACGTGCACTGGGAAACATTATATAACGTGCACTGGGAAACATTATATAACGTGCACTGGGAAACATTATATAACGTGCACTGGGAAACATTATAAAACATTTACCTGGAATCATTATACAATGTGTACTCGAAACCATTATACAATGTGTACTCGAAACCATTATACAATGTGTACTCGAAACCATTATACAATGTGTACTCGAAACCATTATACAATGTGAACTTGGAATCCTTATACAATGTGTACTCGAAACCATAAAACAATGTGTACTCAGAACCATTATAAAACATTTACCTAGAATCATTATACAATGTGTACTCGGAATCCTTATACAATGTGTACTCGAAACCATAAAACAATGTGTACTCAGAACCATTATAAAACATTTACATGGAATCATTATACAATGTGTACTCGAAACCATTATACAATGTGTACTGGAATCCTTATACAATGTGTACTTGGAATCCTTATACAATGTGTACTCGAACCATAAAACAATGTGTACTCAGAGCCATTATAAAACATTTACCTAGAATCATTATACAATGTGTACTCGAAACCATTATACAATGTGTACTCGGAATCCTTATACAATGTGTACTTGCAATCCTTATACAATGTGTACTTGCAATCCTTATACAATGTGTACTCGAACCATAAAACAATGTGTACTCAGAACCATTATAAAACATTTACCTAGAACCATTATACAATGTGTACTCGGAATCCTTATACAATGTGTACTCGGAATCCTTATACAATGTGTACTCGGAATCCTTATACAATGTGTACTCGGAATCCTTATACAATGTGTACTCGGAATCCTTATACAATGTTTACCTAGAATCCTTATACAATGTGTACTCGAAACCATAAAACAATGTGTACTCAGAACCATTATAAAACATTTACCTAGAATCATTATACAATGTGTACTCGAAATCCTTATACAATGTGCACTGGGAATCCTTATACAATGTGCACTGGGAATCCTTATACAATGTGCACTGGGAATCCTTATACAATGTGTACTCGGAATCCTTATACAATGTGTACTCGAAACCATAAAACAATGTGTACTCAGAACCATTATAAAACATTTACCTAGAATCATTATACAATGTGTACTCGAAACCATTATACATGTACTTGGAATCCTTATACAATGTGTACTCGAACCATAAAACAATGTGTACTCAGAACCATTATAAAACATTTACCTAGAATCATTATACAATGTGTACTCAGAACCATTATAAAACATTTACCTAGAATCATTATACAATGTGTACTCAGAACCATTATAAAACATTTACCTAGAATCATTATACAATGTGTACTCAGAACCATTATAAAACATTTACCTAGAATCATTATACAATGTGTACTCAGAACCATTATAAAACATTTACCTAGAATCATTATACAATGTGTACTCAGAACCATTATAAAACATTTACCTAGAATCATTATACAATGTGTACTCAGAACCATTATAAAACATTTACCTAGAATCATTATACAATGTGTACTCGAAACCATTATACAATGTGTACTCGGAATCCTTATACAATGTGTACTCGAAACCATAAAACAATGTGTACTCAGAACCATTATAAAACATTTACCTAGAATTATTATACAATGTGTACTCGAAACCATTATATAACGTGTACTCGGAATCCTTATGCAGTGTGTACTCTGAATCTTTATGCAATGTGTACTCGGAATCCTTATGCAATGTGTACTCGGAATCCTTATGCAATGTGTACTTGGAATCCTTATGCAATGTGTACTTGGAATCCTTATGCAATGTGTATGTGGTTGATTGATTTAGTGTTTTATGGCACAAAGCAGCTAGGCTATCTGTGCCAAATATCTGGAAAAAGTTAAAATTAAAATTAGTAAAATTCATAAAAGGAAATTAAAGTAAAACAAAACAAAGTTTAGAAAACATAAATAGCATAAAATCAATGTTTACATCTAGTCTACAACGTTAAGAGATAAACTACAGTAATATAAGTTGTAAATGACTTTCTGTAGCATAATTGTAATTATCATAACTCAGCATGAAGACTAACAGGTAAGTTCAAAAACTACCTTTAGTCACCTGAAGTTGGCCTTTCCAGTCCTGGTGTTGGGTTATTTGATGTTATGGACATTTTCAAAAAGTAAAGTAATAAAAGTTTTAAAAGACTTGTAGCAAAATTTTAATAATAACTCACCAAGATGACTAACGGGTAGTACAAACAGCAGTGTTAGTCACCTGAAGTTGGCCTTTCCAGTCCTGGTGTCGTGTTATTTGACGTTACAGCCATCTTCTAATGTCAAATCGAACTAGACAGACTGTGATTCTTAAAAGGGAATCACATTAAATAAGGTCTAAAGTATAAATTAAAAAACTTAAATAGCATTAAAAATATTAATGGCCTTTAGAAAACTAAAAAACATTTCCAAAGTGGACAGTGTTACCATCACCAATAACACTGTCTAACATTATGGACAAACCTTGGGACAGAACATGTTTAAAATGGTGCCACAGGTGTCTCAGGGACCACAGACAGCACAACATCACCAATACAGAGTTTAGGATCAAGGTGAATACCCCAGTGGCAGCAAAAGTGCATGCAAACGGTTTTAGAGAGAGAGAAGTTAAGGCTGTTTGCTGTGGTCCACTTCAGCAAATGACTAAGGGCAGTCTGTAGCTGCCGCTCAGTATACCTCATGTTCGATAACTGACATGAGATGTGATAGTTGTCAACATAGAGCATTTTTGCAACAGTTAAGACGAAATTGTCAGTGATGGCACTAATGTCAAAAGTGTGACACTCAAAACACAGCCCTGAGGGAGTCCAAGTTCCTGTAGAAAAGAACGGGAAAGTGTCCAACCCACACGAACTTGGAATCTCCTGTCCATTAACAAATTTTTAATAAAAAGGAGAAATGGCCACATAACCTACAGATATGTAGGTCTCACAAAATTCCATACCTCCATGTTGTATCATAAGCCTTCTCAATGTCAAAGAGTATTGATACAAGATGTCGTTTGAGAAAGAGACAGCTTGTCAAAGTAACTGGATGGAAGTTTGAAGGAATCTTGGGATCCTTCCCAGGCTTAGAGAAAGGTAGGACAATAGCCTGGTGCCAGGCATCAGGAAAAACATTCTTCTGCCAGATCAGGTTAAAAACAATCAGAAGAATAGCAAGAAAAGCAGGAGACAGATAGCACAGCATGTCATAGTGTATATCATCAGGTCTGACTGATGTACTGCCAGACCGATGAAGGACCAGTTTGAGTTACACCAATATAAAGGGATGATTATAGTCATAGAGACACTCAGCTCGAAAGGAAAGGGGTGATTGCTCTGCCTGAGTCTTGGTGGCTAAGAAGGTGGAGGGAGAAGCAGAAGTGCTAGAGACCCGGCAAAAGCTTTCACCTAGAGTATTGACAATGCTCCAGGTATCAGCTACTTCCTGGCCATCAGAGAGCAAGATTGAGAGGGGGACAGAATTATATTGTCCACTGACCTTTCAAATCTTGTCCCATATGACTTTGGAACTGGTGATAGAAGATATGCTGGTTGTGAACTTAATCCAAGATTTCTTCCTGTTTTGACGTTTTACCCACCGAGCATATGCGCGGGCCTGCTCGAAAGTGATGCAGTTCAAGAGTGTGGGATACCTACAAAACGTATCCCAGGCCCATTTTTGAGTCTTCCATGCCATGAGGCAGGCAGGATCCCACCATGGACGAGGATATTGTGGGAAACCCGTTGAGGTTTTAGGAATACATTGAGCAGCTGCTTGTATAATACAGTCAGTTACTGCTGATGCAGAATCGTCTATTGATGGCTTACTGATGATGGGAGAATCAAATTCTGCGAGAGCAGTGAAGAAGAGCTAGTTTGTGTGATCCAGCTTCTACCAGGGCATGCAGGTTTGGTGGCATCAACCATGGCCAGTCTCTCTCAAAATTATAGAAAAATGATCACTGCCTTGTGGGTTATTGTGAGCCCACCATGAAAAGTGGGAGAATAGTGAAGGGGAGCAAACTGAGAGATCAATGGCAGTAAAGAACTGACTAGATGTGTGAAAATAAGTATAAGAACTGATACTAAAAAGAGAAAGTTGTGATCAGAGCGCATATGCTCTACAGAGTGACCTTTCCCATCAATATTAGCACTTCACCAGAGGGGATGATGTCCATTAAAGTCCCCCACGTTTAAAAAGGGAGACAGCAACTGTTCAGTGAGAGCATTAAGGTCTGTTTGATTATATATATCTCTCTCCAGGTGACAGGTAGAGTGAACAAACAGTGATGGTATGATCTCCAAGGGTGTGTTGAGTGGCAAAGAGTGAGTGGGCACATGCTGATCAACCAACTGTGCCACCCCTCCATGCACTCGTCCATCATACAGCCTGTCATTTCTATCCAAAGAAAACTGCTGAAAGGTGACTGTATTGGCAGGTTTCAGAAATGTTTCCTATATGGAAAGACATATAGGATGGTAAGAAGCAATCAGTTTTGATGTCATCCAGATTAGAATGTAAACCTCGACAATTCTATTGTATCAAAGTGGCAATTTCTGTTTATGTATAGTCAAATTGGGTGGAGAACCCTTTTGTTTATGACCATGTCTTTTTTCTTTACTGTCTTTATTTGAGGGAGGTCTATCGACCTCCATGGATACTGTCCTGGGTTGATTGGGAAGGTCTTTGCTGTTGGAAGAGGATTCCAGTAACTGAGGATGTGAACGAATGATCATTTTGCATCTTGGGGTGGGAAAGAAGATGTACCCGAGGAAGTGTCTGTACCCAGAACCAAAGGAAGTGGATCTTGGGGTTTGTTGGATTGTATGCAAGGGATAGAGATGGGTGTTGAAGTTAATTCATCAACTTTTTAAACCATGGAGGTCAAAATACTTTTCATTTGTTTTGAGAATGATTATTTTGGAGGCACAGAGAGATCTGTCTGCACTCTCACTGTAGTAGCGGAAAGAAGTGCAGCAGCATATGTCCGATATGAAGTGGTGGACAGCAACTTTCGAGCCTCAGGATAAGTAATGTTATGAATCGTTTTCAAACTCTGCACCTCTTTTTCTTCCAACCATTTAGGACAAGGATGAAAGTAGGACAGGTGAGAGTCATTGCAATTGATGCAATGAGGGTCTGTTTCACACTCACAGGTATCATTGTCGTTGCCACCACAACGAGCACATGTCAAGAAACCACAACATGATGTCTTTGAGTGACCAAACTGCTGACACTGCAAACATCAGAGAGGGTTTGGAATGTATGGCTGTACCCTGCAATTAAGATAACCTGCCTTGATGGTGGCAGGTGGACGTGGTGATGTAAATGTCAGAACAAGGACACTGGTTAGCATTGTAGTTCCAGCTTTGCAAGTGGAGACACACCTCACTGCAGAAACTCCTAGGGTGGAGAAACTAGCAAGAATCTCTGACTCAGCAATGTTCCTCATGACAAATTCAAAGTAGCATGAGGTGTAACCTCAATAGGTATATCCCCAATTGCCTTTGAATGCAAGAGGAGTTCACTGTGTTGAGATGTGGATGTTTCCACTAATATGTCACCAGATCGAAGCTTCTTTACTGACTCTGGAGAACCAGCAAGTCCCTCTAGTCTCTTCTGAATGAAAAAGGAAAACATTTTCCCTAAAGATTTGTCTGAAAGAGTGTGTAGTAAAAGAAAATCAGAAACAACAGGTGTTACAGATGTTGAAGATTGCTGCTCAGAATCTTCAAGAAGTGGACATTTACCTATGGTCTGTTTTTCACTATTTTGTTTAAGTTTTTATTTGGAGGATCCATAATAAAAAAAGGAAAGTTTTAGTGACCACTGACTTCACCCACCATGGAGCCCTACGAGTGAATGCACAACAATGTTAAACAAGGACACTGCAGCAATGCCAGGGTTTCGTGAGCACTATACCCAAACACCAGCATCAGATACAATGTCCACAGCACCTGTTTAGAACATCCAACACTTGGTACTTGGTTGACCCTAGCCCAATTTGACCAGCCAATTAACCCAAGAGGGCTGCCCCAAGACTGCCCATCTACAGGAATTCAAGGTCAAAGTGGTGTGTTGGGGTTGGATCCATCAACCACCAGGATCCTCTCCTCCCCTTTACAGGTCACCATGCACAGCAAACACGTGGGTGGATGTTTAGATCCCAGAGGAGGTAAACTAAAATAAAAGTACCTTTCCTGTGAGGTCCCCTCACCACGTACAGGAATCCACACCGAAGGGTGTGTACATTTAGAATCATTATATAGTGTGCACTTTAATCATTACATAATGTGTACTCATAGTCATTATGTAATGTGTACTTAGAATCATTATATAACTGTTTGGTGAAAAGAACATAGTTTACTTTAACTCACTAAAAATTTAATTTACTAAATACCATAATACTCAAAATCATAAGCAATGTTGATGCTCATCCAGTTTATTTTAAATATTATTTTTAGAGAATAACCCCTGTTCAACAGCCAATGAATGTACAACATCTACAGTGAAGCAAGTTGTACAGATTTAGTGTCAGTGATGTACACAATGTGATGGCACCCTGACTCTTGACAGGTACAGGCTAGTTCTGATTTATTATGTCATTTCCTTTGAAACATGACTCATTGAGCAGAGAGTCATCTTCAGTTAGACAATGATTCCAAACATGTAGCAAATATTTTCAAATTTTATTTTGATAGAACAAACGCAAACAGAAGCCTTATATGATTATTATAAAGGCTGTATGAGCTAATGCAGAAATCAAAAAGTCAAAAGGTTGTCAAACCATTTGGTAGAACTGTTAGAGTAATAGTAGCCATCTAGAATAACAAGCTTCAAAACCAGACATTGGTAAACTATAAGGCAACATAAAACAAGATATAATGGTTTGATTGAAGAACTCACACAGAAAACATGGATGTAATGGTTTGAGTCAATAATTCACACAGAAAACATGGATACATGCCACAGATTAATTACTTTAGATTTGTATTTTCTGTTTTAATGTTTTTGTTTTATTAATAAGTCCACAATATAGTTGTCATTCCTTGTTGTCTGTCTCCTGTACACGTATCACAACAGATACACAGATTAACATACTTGTAGTATGAGTATCACAGTAGATATACAGATAATCATACTTGTAGTATGGGTATCACAGTAGATACACAGATAATCATACTTGTAGTATGGGTATCACAGTAGATACACAGATAATCATACTTGTAGTATGGGTATCACAGTAGATAAACAGATTAACATACTTGTAGTTAGTATAGGTATCACAGTAGATAAACAGATTAACATACTTGTAGTTAGTATAGGTATCACAGTAGATAAACAGATTAACATACTTGTAGTTAGTATAGGTATCACAGTAGATAAACAGATTAACATACTTGTAGTTAGTATAGGTATCACAGTAGATTAACAGATTAACATACTTGTAGTTAGTATGTGTATCACAGTAGATAAACAGAGTAGCATGCTTGTAGTTAGTATAGGTATCACAGTAGATAAACAGATTAACATACTTGTAGTTAGTATAGGTATCACAGCAGATAAACAGGTTAACATACTTGTAGTTAGTATAGGTATCACAGTAGATAAACAGATTAGCATACTTGTAGTTAGTATAGGTATCACAGCAGATAAACAGATTAACATACTTGTAGTTAGTATGGGTATCACAGTAGATAAACAGATTAACATACTTGTAGTTAGTATAGGTATCACAGTAGATAAATAGAGTAACATGCTTGTAGTTAGTATAGGTATCACAGTAGATAAACAGATTAACATACTTGTAGTTAGTATAGGTATCACAGCAGATAAACAGATTAACATACTTGTAGTTAGTATGGGTATCACAGTAGATACACAGATTAACATACTTGTAGTTAGCATAGGTATCACAGTAGATAAACAGATTAACATACTTGTAGTTAGTATGGGTATCATAGTAGATAAACAGATTAACATACTTGTAGTTAGTATGGGTATCGCAGTAAATAAACAGATTAACATACTTGTCACTAGTATGGGTATCACAGTAGATAAACAGATTAACATACTTGTAGTTAGTATGGGTATCACAGTAGATAAACAGATTAACATACTTGTAGTTAGTATAGGTATCACAGTAGATAAACAGATTAACAAGTTTTATCTAAAAGCATTATAACTTTTACCTAGATTTCTTGAAATTGATTTTCCAAATAAAATACATTTAACACCACATGCAAGAAAACTTACAATGTTCTGAAGAATCTGTCTTCGTCTTGGTGAGCTGCTTGCTAGAATAATAGTTTTAGTAGAAAGCTTGTGCCTTATTGGTTCTATCATATTTCCCACAGGTCTGATTATCACTAATAAAATGATTTGTTCCTGTAAGGTATCAAATAACTTATATTTATACCAAACACAGTTAAAGTCTGCAAAAAGATACTTCAAACAAACACTTTCATAAATAAAGACATCTATGTTAACAGTTACACTATCAAGGATCTAATTAATGTAGCACAAGATACCTTACTGTTAACAGTTACACTGTCAGAAATCTAGTTCATGTAGCACAAGGTACCTTACTGTTAACAGTGACACTGTCAGAAATCTAGTTCATGTAGCACAAGGTACCTTACTGTTAACAGTTACACTGTCAGAAATCTAGTTCATGTAGCACAAGGTACCTTACTGTTAACAGTTACACTGTCAGAAATCTAGTTCATGTAGCACAAGGTACCTTACTGTTAGCAGTTACACTGTCAGAAATCTAGTTCATGTAGCACAAGGTACCTTACTGTTAACAGTTACACTGTCAGAAATCTAGTTCATGTAGTACAAGGTACCTTACTGTTAACAGTTACACTGTCAGAAATCTAGTTCATGTAGTACAAGGTACCTTACTGTTAACAGTTACACTGTCAGGGATCTAGTTCATGTAGCACAAGGTACCTTACTGTTAACAGTTACACTGTCATGGATCTAATTCATGTTATTTATTACTTATTTTTCAATACACCAGTCAAACAGATTATCCATTGACAAAATTAAATGTAATTTCATATAAACAAAATTTTTTCTGCTTCTTAGAAAACACGCACAAATCTTTAAAGTTTCTTTTGCTAGGATAAAACAGTTATATCAGGTGTCACTCTGATTTAGCTACCAAAAATAAAAAGGCCTAGCATTTCACCACTCAACATAATGTTACTTTGTTTCTACAATTTACTGCATTATTTGAAATAATAGCAACTGAATATTTGATGAAAATATGCTAGTAAAAACCATGACAAAAAGTTAGGCTATTAATCCTGGACAATATCACTATTACTATTTGTAAAATGAAAATAAAAAATTCCCTCAACATTACAAAACCTCCCACTAATTACTAATGGAGTATATCGTGTATGTTAGATATAAAATTAATGTTTTTGTCACTTTCGTTTAGGCGTTTCTTTAAATTGGATGTTATAGTAGGTAAAACGTAAAATTACTTAGTCTGGTACGATATGTAGACTCCTTCTAATAGGTAATATCAAATACTGAGCAGTTTCTTTCGGATATACAAACAAAGAATGACTACCACCACTAGTTATCCTTATTAATTTTGAGCTCATTACACAGATAGACTAGATCTATTAAATAGCAACCACCCTACAATTAGCTACTCTAATAAAATAGTTTGATAGTATTATCATTCTTAAACTTATATTAAGTTATAATACACACATGGTTCCAAAGGGTGGATCGCTACTTGTTTTCCTTCCGAGACGACCTGTAAGCAATAGATCAACAAGTCCACATTCCAGTATACTAAACTACAAGCACTACGCCACGCACGGCTTGAGAAGTAGATAATAAAAACTGTTGACGATTAAACAGTTTTGCTAATTGTTTGCTCTATAAAAACTAGAGACTAGGTATTTTCACAGTGTTAAAATGTTTGCTATACAGTAATACTAATAGTAATTATAATACTAGTAACAGTATAGCGATTTGTTTCAGTACACCAATATTTTCATATTAAACCACTTACATAAGTGCACCTTTATTATACTGTGCGACACGATCTCGCACAAGGTCAACAGTATTCTCGACCATTGTACTGAAATTTACACGTAATTTGTAAATCGATTATAGACTTAGACTGTTAAGGCACTTGCTTCATGTCCTGTTAATGAAGGTAAGCCTTTCTTGACGGCCTAATTGTTCTTGTAATTGACTTACATTTAGCGATAAACTCCATCTTTCTATAACGTAATAAGCATTTTCAAAACGTTAGCGATATTTAGTAGAAGCGTTTATATTTCCTCTTCTTCGGTTCTTGGCAGTAACTTGTGATTTTAATTCCGTGCTTGATTATCAAATACTAGTACTGCGAATTTCTATAGGAAATGAGGAATAATTAATTAAAACATTTCACATATATATACATAATATATACTATTTTTAATATAAATATTCACGATATGTATCTATTAAATTATTTCCCTACTCACTGATAACTTTTATACCAACTTCAAATCGTCTTTCTCTTGATATTACTACTAGTAATTTCATATATCACCTCACAACCCAGCAAATACTATTGTTATTATTAATTCCACACTTGCACTAGATGGCGCTGTTTAAATTTAGTGAAAGTATTCACCTACATATGTAAAAATGGCTCGTTTGGGTTGAGAATTTTTTATTATTATTTTAATTAGGTTAGTTCGAGCAGTGAACTCTGGATAATATAACCTGTCTAGTGTCTATTCTATAATATGGACGCAACATATTATGCTAATATATTAATAAATTGGCAAAAATAAACCATTTTATTATGCTTATAAATCGGTGTTTGCCAATTTAATTTTACAACATACATACATATGTACACAGAACTCAATTGTCTCGATAATTCAGCGTCCTCTATCTGACTACGAGCGATTTACGTTTTGAAGCTGTCAGAGATTGGTGGAATATTACGAGTTAATTACTTGGTTCTTGCATTTTATCGGAGCTGTTCACATCACGGGTACAGAAACCCAGGTTTTAGCGTTTAAGCCTTAAGACAGTGGTTTCAACAACTACATTTTACTGTAAACTACACACTGCTTTCTATGTACGATTCGTTACCCTTACGTCACTCTCTATTTATGATCCTTAATTCCTACACTGCCCTCTATTTATACTTCGTAAACTCTACAGTGCACTCGATCTATATTTCTTATAGTTTTTTTTTTTTCTTCTTTCTTCCAGCTCTCCTTAATATCTTAGCAAGTGTGTACGTGTGTGTATTTTTTCATAGCAAAGCAACATCGGGCTATCTGCCGAGTCCAAATATCTTGGTAAACAAAAAATCATTTTGAGTAGTGTATTTAATTACAAGGTTTCGGGTTATGTTTTAAAAATATTTGGTCTTGTTTTAATAGCGCATTTCCATCAGCACGAACTATTTTAATATTTTGAATATTAAAGTTTTAAGGTTGTAACATTATATAAAGGAATAATTATTATTATTCATAGTTATATGATTAGAAAGACAAATAATTATAAGTCCATTATGTCGTATAGTTAGACATAAGTTAAAGAGAGATATTGATAAATAGGTACAGACGTATTGGAAAATAATCAGTGGTGTTTCTAATATTTTTTAATAGTAACGTAATTCAATTACGTCATTGTAAAATATGAAATGACAGGTGAAAAACAGAAAATTTAATTATGTTTACTTAGACAATAATGTGATTGAAACTATTTTCATTAAAGAAAAATTAAATTTTAATACATATTTTGTGTTTTTATATTTCAGCATATACAACTGGTTTGAATATACGAACACCGAGATCGTCTCTTTTTAAACCTGAGGCCACAATTTACATTCATATATTTGCAAAAACGGCTGGTTTTGGTTGAGAATTTATTTTTTAATGCATCACTAATTTACATTCATGTTCTAGAATTCGGGTGGTTTTCTTCCCATGCATATATCAATTAGAAATACATTCAGGGTACATTTTCACATGACATTCAAAGTTAATTTACTGTATACGTAATTAATTATACGAAATATAACATTTGAAAGTTAATGTCCCATAAATATAATTAGACGAATTAAAAACATGTTTAACAGATGTTCGAATAGAATGTTTAAAACAACAAGAAAAAAACAAACATTTTCTAGCAGTCAGTGACGATGGTCTTGACATCATAATTACTGTATTTTCATCCTAAAGGTAGGAATGAAGATGAACATAACTCGTCTATAGACCATAAGCTCTTAAAACGTAGTTTATGTCTGTAGTTATTTCAACTTATATCACTCTCCTTTCTTGTATGCTGATTGCCAGACGTCAGCGAGACACACAGAGGAATGGAACCTGTAGAACAACATAAGGGGGAATGTAATATGTGATACAAAGATCCATTGAGTTCCATAGTGGTGTTCTGGAGCCTGATAAGGTTCGACACTTTTATGTTGAAAGGTGTTGACGATCCACATGGCCAGGTTCAAGATGATCAGAAATGTTATTAGTTCCCTCCCGGGTTTTTGGTATCGAAGATCGTAACTGTTACTACAGCGACGTAGGCCGATACTGACAAACACAGTCTGAAAAATAACCTGGACATTTAACAGTACGTTCAGAACCACCCTGACGTAGTTAGTGTCTTGACTCTCCGCCCACACCGTCAATATCCCATTAATAAAGAAGAACGGTAGAGGTAAGAACATTAGAAGGTCATCCAGAAAAGTGATTGGATGCAAATTGATGTCTAATTTGGCAACCAAAGGGTAGGCAAGTGACAAACAGATGAGACCCAAAATAACTAAACAGATCTCTTGTGCTATGTACAGGTCCACTCCAGTCTGAATATACTTATCGTTGTTAATTGACACAAAGAAGATGATTACTGTTACTATGGTAACAAACAACAAAAATAAACCAGCAAAGAGCCCTCTATTTGCCGAGTGACAATCTACACTGAGAACGAGGTTACTTTCAAATTTTATATCGTCCTTTTGTTCGATGTTGACTTTCTGTGTATGGTGGCAAGCTTCGGCCTGCCTGTGGTCCTTACCAACGTTCTGCCATACGATGAACCAGACCCCAGCTAGAAGCAGGTTATATTCTATGGTGAATGGGTACAGATACGGGACTGCTTGGAGCGAATACGGCGATAAGACAAAATACGTCTTTAAACATTCTGTGTTCAATGTTCCAAAATGTTCTGAAAATAAAAACAACGGAGATTATGCTTTCTAAAGATTCTCTAGAAAATGAATTTCTCTAAGAATGTATTTTATGGTGTATCGCACAAACTTTGAATAAAGAAAAATGTCAGAGTGGGTGAACTGGTCCGGCATGGCCAGGTGGGTTAAGGCGTTCGACTCGTAATCCGAGGGTCGCGGGTTCGAATCCCCGTCGCACCAAACATGTTCACCCTTTCAGCCGTGGGGGCGTTATAATGTTACGGTCAATCCCACTATTCGTTGGTAAACGAGTAGCCCAACAGTTGGCGGTGGGTGGTGATGACTAGATGCCTTCCTTCTAGTCGTACACTACAAAATTAGGGATGGCTAGCGCAGACTTCCCTCGTGTAGCTTTACGCGAAATTCAAAAACAAACGAACTGCGTGAACTTGGTTACGATGGGAGGAAGAGGTCGAGTGTACACATAAATATACCCAAACACCAGAGAGACTAGACTTGGTCACGATAGAAGCTAAGTATATAACAAAATTTGAAGAAATACACGATTGTTTACAAAACACGCAGATAGAGGGCATTCGAAATAGGGTAATCCAGTTTTGAGTATCCAGGTCTTTTATTTGTACTATTCCTAAATTTGAATAAATACACGTTTATAAAATGATAAATATATATAAATGGGTTGATAACTAGCGCTGTCATTACACTCGTTGCTACCGTCAAAATCATTATTTTTACAGCAAGTATTGTCTTCAAAGTCAGTATTTTTAACAGCCAATGCTTTCAAGAAAGCCAGTATTTTTAACATCCATTGTTTTCATCAAAATTAGTATTTTTAACATCAAATGTTTTCTTCAAAGCCAGTATTTTTAACATCAAATGATTTTATCAAAGTCAGTATTTTTAACAGCCAATGATTTCCTCAAAACCAGTATTTTAGTAGCTAGTGTTGTGATGAAAGTCATTATTTATAATAACCAGTGTTGTAATCAAAGTCGGTATTTTTAACAGCCAATGTTTTCTTCAAAGCCAGTATTTTTAACAGCCAAGGTTTATATCAAAGTCATTATTTTTAACAGCCAATGTTTTCATCAAAGTCTGTACTTCTAACAGCCAATGTTTTCATCAATGTCAGTATTTTTAACAGCCAGTATTGTTATTAAGGTCTGTATTTTTAACAGCCAATGTTTTCTCCAAAGCCAGTGTTTTTAACAGCCAGTGTTGTTATTAAAGTCTGTATTTTTAGCAGCCAATGTTGTCATCAAAGCCAGTATTTTTAACAGCTGATGTTTTCATGAAAGCCAGTATTTTTAACAGCCAGTGTTGTTATTAAAGTCTGTATTTTTAACAGCCAGTGTTTGTCATCAAAGCCAGTATTTTAACCTTTATATTTATATAATCTCTGAAGCTAAGGGTTTTGAATCTCGGCTGTCTAAAGGTAAATGTAAGCTGACAGGTCTATGACAGTTAACCCTATCAGCTGAAGGTTTTCAGCTACCTCGTTCATATCAGTTAAACGTATCGCTCTAAGAGTTGCAGAATATAATTTTCTTAACTAACGACAGAATTGGTAACACTCCCAAGCCGATTAGCGTTAACAAAATGTCGTATGGAAAAACAAACAAACAGTTACCAAGGTCTGTTGCGTTACTGGTGGCTGTTGTCTCGTCGCTGACTGTCACTAAATAATTCTGTATGATATCCTCGAATATGGTACTCAGCCAGAAGTAAAGTGATGTCCCTAGAAGATGCATCACTCCAAACCTCGAAAATGGTTTCACTCTGTTAATTATTACCTGCAGGAGATAAAATGGGAAAGACGAACAACAAGCAGTTTTACTTAGACACTTTATAAGATCACCAGTAAAACTTTTAAACCATATATTATACACTTCAAAACTGTACATAAAGTGCATGTTAAACGTTTTATGACTATTCAAACCGAGTACGATTCTGAACGTGACTAAATGTTTTTATAGTAAACTTATTTAAGTTTACAAAAATCACGTATAGTTTAAAATGTTTACCCTGTTTTTAAAAAAAACTTTAATATTTTATGCTGGTCACCAAAACCACATATATACATTAGTAGCTGTTTATATAGTCCTATTCACAAACATTTTACTTCAAGAAAGAAACAATTGATGAACATGCCAGGACTTCTAACACCAGATGGCCTCGAGTTTGGACATCAATCCAAGTGGCTACCCATAAAGTAAGAGTTTACCTACCAGTCAAACCTATCGGACTTACATTAGCATACTTGAAGCAGAAGAATAGTTGGTAGAAAGAATATATTGGGATGGTTATATGAAGAACAATTGCAGCGACATCTACACAATCGGTTCCGTGATGCGTGAGGTATATTACTTGTTGACCGAGCTGTAAACCTTCGTATATCAAGTGGCCGAAGCAAAAGGCTATGGATAAGAAGTCATAATTCAAAACTTTACATCTGTTTCCACCATTGATCAATTTTCAAACATCTTCCAAGAAAATGTATAATTTTACAACAACAAAAATAAAGTTTTGTAACTGTATTTCTTATCTCACAAATAAAAACAAAGCCGTTTCGTTAAGCCTACATTAAACAGTAAGACTAGAGAACTATGATCCAGTTAAAACAAATAATAAAACTGAGATAATCTTAAAACACACCATAAGTGACAACACGTATATATATATATAGCTTTATTTTAAGTGACGTTTCCAAAGCAATTAGACACAATGACAACACGTCTGTAGAGGTGAATTGAAACATGAAAGTCTCAGGAAAAGCAATCGTTGGGAAATTATGTCGTAGGAGAATAGTTATCAATATTGTACCAGAGAAAGTTACTGATAAAGTAATACATTAATGTAGAAGTGCACTGTTTTGAGCAATAAAAGAAAAAAAATTGTCCGTACGTCAAAGGTAAAGCAGAAATTACTGTTTGTCCGTGGTAGTAGCTCGTTCATGAACTATGTTATAGACTTCATTTTATAACAGAGATCTAGCTTTTATCAACATGGACCAGTCTAAGACCAAATAAACTCACAAACCCTTGATGGAATTATGTGTTTTATAACAGTCTAATAACGGTATCACAGAATGTTGTCTCTCAGGACCTAAGTGACAAAGTTAGTATTATGTGTTATATAACATTCCAGTGGCACTATCATGAAATGTTGTCTATCAGGATCTAAGTGACAGTATTGGAAAATTATTTGTTGTATAACAGTCCAGTAGTAGTATATAGAATGTGGTCCCTCAGGATCTAAATGACAGTGTTGGTATTATGTGTTGTATAACAGTCCAGTAGCGGTATCATAAAATGTTGTCTCTCAGTATCTTAGTGACAGTGTTGGTATTATGTGTTATATAACATTCCAGTGGCAGTATCATGAAATGTTGTCTATCAGGATCTAAGTGACGGTGTTGGGATTACGTGTTATAGAACAGTCCAGTGGCAGTATCATGAAATGTTGTCTATCAGGATCTAAGTGACGGTGTTGGGATTACGTGTTATAGAACAGACACAATAACAATACTGACATAGTAACAATACTGACATATTAACAATACTGACACAGTAACAATACTGACATAGTATGAATACTGTCTGATTAACAGTACTGACACAGTAACAATATTGACATATTAACAATACTGACACAGTAACAATACTGACATAGTATGAATATTGTCTGATTAACAGTACTGACACAGTAACAATATTGAACATATTGTGTGAAGTGTAAACCATATCGATGTGGCGACCAAAACTTCATAAGTTCCTGTTATGTTGTAAGATCGATATTTAACTATGCCACATCGTTCAAGTGTTATTTCTTTAAGACAAAGACTGTTTAATTAAAACGTCCTATTTAAGGAGATTGGATATCGTACGGTTTTAAAGTAGTACACACCTGCCATTCCTATTTTGAGATAAAAACTGCCACAGTGGCGGCCTCTAAGAAACAGATAAGAAGGCTTGTCTGTACTGTTTTTCAGGACCGTTGCACTGTTGCATATGGTCACTGTCGTTTGACTTCTGCTGTCCATCTCGTCTTGCATGATTTCCTTTCTTCTGTATATATTGCGGACGGCATTACTTTTGTAATTCTTAAGGTCTATGTGAACGACCAGAAGCCAGAAGAATCCTACTGTGGCTACGATTATACTGAAAATCTGAAAAAATAATTTATTCATTACATGTACCTTACTTCGAACCTATAAATACTGTCGTCTCTCTCTATATATACATAGAAATGAACGAAAACCCTGTGACCTCAGGCGCTTTCTAAAGGTGGACCTGTTTTCCTTCAGGGACATTACCAGTTTTCTCCTGAAGAAGATAGGCTCGCACACTCACTTTATATGCATTTCTGTCATGCCTTCCTTTTCTAATATCGTGTATATATTCGTCTGTCTCTTTGTTTGTCCGAAATATATCTCATTGAGCTATCGCTTAAATATCGATAAAATATCTGCTCCTTCAGAATAAACGAGTTGTAAAAAGAACTCTTTCAGTTCAATTTCAGTTCAGTTTCAATAAATTATAGTTTTTAGAACAGTCACAAGAGGGCATCATACATTTCTTGTGGAAAAAAAAAGTATTATAGACAATCAGTAAAACAATAGTTTTTAGAACAGTCACAAGAGGGCATCATACACTTCTTATTAAAAAACTATAACAGCTCAGCCAATAAAATTATAAATTTTTAACACTCAGTTAAAACACATTTTCTCGTAAAAAAAAAGAAAAAAAAGAGCAATAACAGTTAGCCAAAATGTAGTTTTTAAAACACTCACTAGAGTGAATCAAATAGATTTTTTGTGGAAAAAAAGCATTATTGTTAGCCAAAATGAAGTTTTTAAAACACTCACTAGAGTATGTTAACTAGATTTTTTGTGGAAAAAAAGCATTATTGTTAGCCAAAATGTAGTTTTTAAAACATTCACTAGAGTATATTAAATTGGTTTTTTGTGGATAAAAGCATTATTGTCAGCAAAAATGTAGTTTTCAAAACACTCACTAGAGTATATTAAATAGATTTTTTGTGGAATAAAAGCATTATTGTTAGTCAAAATGTAGTTTTTAAAACACTCACTAGAGTATATTAAATAGATTGTTTTGTGGAATAAAAACGTTATTGTCAGCCAAAATGTAGTTTTTAAAACAATTGCTAGAGTATATTATATTGTTTTTTTGTGAAATAAAAGCATTATTGTCAGCCAAAATGTAGTTTTCAAAACACTCACTAGAGTATGTTAACTAGATTTTTTGTGGAAAAAAAGCATTATTGTTAGCCAAAATGTAGTTTTTAAAACATTCACTAGAGTATATTAAATTGGTTTTTTGTGGATAAAAGCATTATTGTCAGCAAAAATGTAGTTTTCAAAACACTCACTAGAGTATATTAAATAGATTTTTTGTGGAAGAAAAGCATTATTGTTAGTCAAAATGTAGTTTTTGAAACATTCACTAGAGTATATTAAATTGGTTTTTTTGTGGAAAAAAAGCATTATTGTTAACCAAAATGTAGTTTTTAAAACACTCACTAGAGTGTATTAAATAGATTGCTTTGTGGAATAAAAGCGTTATTGTCAGCCAAAATGTAGTTTTTAAAACAATTGCTAGAGTATATTAAATTGTTTTTTTTGTGAAATAAAAGCATTATTGTCAGCCAAAATGTAGTTTTCAAAACACTCACTAGAGTATATTAAATAGATTGTTTTGTGGAATAAAAGCGTTATTGTCAGCCAAAATGTAGTTTTAAAACAATCACTAGAGTATATTAAATTGTTTTTTTGGGAAATAAAAGCATTATTGTCAGCCAAAATGTAGTTTTCAAAACACTCACTAGAGTATATTAAATAGATTGTTTTGTGGAATAAAAGCGTTATTGTCAGCCAAAATGTAGTTATTAAAACAATTGCTAGAGTATATTAAATTGTTTTTTTGTAAAATAAAAGCATTATTGTCAGCCAAAATGTAGTTTTCAAAACACTCACTAGAGTATATTAAATAGATTGTTTTGTGGAATAAAAGCGTTATTGTCAGCCAAAATGTAGCTTTAAGCCAATCGCTAGAGTATATTAAATTGTTTTTTTGTGAAATAAAAGCATTATTGTCAGCCAAAATGTAGTTTTCAAAACACTCACTAGAGTATGTTAACTAGATTTTTTGTGGAAAAAAAGCATTATTGTTAGCCAAAATGTAGTTTTTAAAACATTCACTAGAGTATATTAAATTGGTTTTTTGTGGAATAAAAGCATTATTGTCAGCAAAAATGTAGTTTTCAAAACACTCACTAGAGTATATTAAATAGATTTTTTGTGGAAGAAAAGCATTATTGTTAGTCAAAATGTAGTTTTTGAAACATTCACTAGAGTATATTAAATAGATTGTTTTGTGGAATAAAAGCGTTATTGTCAGCCAAAATGTAGTTTTCAAAACAATTGCTAGAGTATATTAAATTGTTTTTTTGTGAAATAAAAGCATTATTGTCAGCCAAAATGTAGTTTTCAAAACACTCAATAGAGTATATTAAATAGATTGTTTTGTGGAATAAAAGCGTTATTGTCAGCCAAAATGTAGTTTTTAAAACAATCGCTAGAGTATATTAAATTGTTTTTTTTGTGAAAAAAAAGCATTATTGTTAGCCAAAATGTAGTTTTTAAAACACTCACTAGAGTATATTAAATAGATTGTTTTGTGGAATAAAAGCGTTATTGTCAGCCAAAATGTAGTTTTTAAAACAATTGCTAGAGTATATTAAATTGTTTTTTTGTGAAATAAAAGCATTATTGTCAGCCAAAATGCAGTTTTCAAAACAATCACTAGAGTATATTAAATAGATTTTTTGTGGAAAAAAAGCATTATTGTTAGCCAAAATGTAGTTTTTAAAACATTCACTGGAGTATATTAAATTGGTTTTTGTAGAATAAAAGCATTATTGTTAGCCAAAATGTAGTTTTAAAACATTCGCTAGAGTATATTAAATTGTTTTTTTCTGAAATAAAAGCATTATTGTCAGCCAAAATGTAGTTTTCAAAACACTCACTAGAGTATATTAAATAGATTTTTTGTGGAATAAAAGCATTATTGTCAGCCAAAATGTAGTTTTTAAAACATTCACTAGAGTATATTAAATAGATTTTTTGTGGAATAATGGCATTATTGTTAGCCAAAATGTAGTTTTTAAAACAATCGCTAGAGTATATTAAATTGTTTTTTTGTGAAATAAAAGCATTATTTTCAGCCAAAATGTAGTTTTCAAAACACTCACTAGAGTTTATTAAATAGATTTTTTGTGGAAAAAAAAGCATTATTGTTAGCCAAAATGTAGTTTTTAAAACATTCACTAGAGTATATTAAATTGGTTTTTTGTGGAATAAAAGCATTATTGTTAGCCAAAATGTAGTTTTTAAAACACTCACTAGAGTATATTAAATAGATTGCTTTGTGGAATAAAAGCATTATTGTCAGCCAAAATGTAGTTTTCAAAACACTCAATAGAGTATATTAAATAGATTGTTTTGTGGAATAAAAGCGTTATTGTCAGCCAAAATGTAGTTTTTAAAACAATCGCTAGAGTATATTAAATTGTTTTTTTGTGAAATAAAAGCATTATTGTCAGCCAAAATGTAGTTTTCAAAACACTCACTAGAGTATGTTAACTAGATTTTTTGTGGAAAAAAAGCATTATTGTTAGCCAAAATGTAGTTTTTAAAACATTCACTAGAGTATATTAAATTGGTTTTTGTAGAATAAAAGCATTATTGTTAGCCAAAATGTAGTTTTTAAAACATTCGCTAGAGTATATTATATATTTTTTTTTTGTGAAATAAAAGCATTATTGTCAGCCAAAATGTAGTTTTCAAAACACTCACTAGAGTATATTAAATTAATTTTTTGTAGAATAAAAGCATTATTGTTAGCCAAAATGTAGTTTTTAAAACATTCGCTAGAGTATATTAAATTGTTTTCTTCTGAAATAAAAACAGTATTGTCAGCCAAAATGTAGTTTTCAAAACACTCACTAGAGTATATTAAATTGTTTTTTTGTGGAATAAAAGCATTATTGTCAGCCAAAATGTAGTTTTTAAAACATTCACTAGAGTATATTAAATTGGTTTTTTGTGGAATAAAAGCATTATTGTCAGCAAAAATGTAGTTTTTAAAACACTCACTAAAGTATATTAAATAGATTTTTTGTGGAAAAAAAGCATTATTGTTAGCCAAAATGTAGTTTTAAAACATTTACTAGAGTATATTAAATTGGTTTTTTGTGGAAAAAAAGCATTATTGTTAGCCAAAATGTAGTTTTTAAAACACTCATTAGAGTATATTAAATTGGTTTTTTGTGGAAAAAAAGCATTATTGTTAGCCAAAATGTAGTTTTTAAAACACTCATTAGAGTATATTAAATTGTTTTTTTTGTGAAAAAAAAGCATTATTGTTAGACAAAATGTAGTTTTTAAAACACTCACTAGAGTATATTAAATTGGTTTTTTTGTGGAAAAAAAGCATTATTGTTAACCAAAATGTAGTTTTTAAAACACTCACTAGAGTGTATTAAATAGATTGTTTTGTGGAATAAAAGCGTTATTGTCAGCCAAAATGTAGTTTTTAAACCAATCGCTAGAGTATATTAAATTGTTTTTTTGGGAAATAAAAGCATTATTGTCAGCCAAAATGTAGTTTTCAAAACACTCACTAGAGTATGTTAACTAGATTTTTTGTGGAAAAAAAGCATTATTGTTAGCCAAAATGTAGTTTTTAAAACACTCATTAGAGTATATTAAATAGATTGTTTTGTGGAATAAAAGCGTTATTGTCAGCCAAAATGTAGTTTTTAAAACAATTGCTAGAGTATATTAAATTGTTTTTTTGGGAAATAAAAGCATTATTGTCAGCCAAAATGTAGTTTTCAAAACACTCACTAGAGTATATTAAATAGATTTTTTGTGGAAAAAAAGCATTATTGTTAGCCAAAATGTAGTTTTTAAAACATTCACTGGAGTATATTAAATTGGTTTTTGTAGAATAAAAGCATTATTGTTAGCCAAAATGTAGTTTTTAAAACATTCGCTAGAGTATATTAAATTGTTTTTTTTTTAAATAAAAGCATTATTGTCAGCCAAAATGTAGTTTTCAAAACACTCACTAGAGTATATTAAATAGATTGTTTTGTGGAATAAAAGCGTTATTGTCAGCCAAAATGTAGTTTTTAAACCAATCGCTAGAGTATATTAAATTGTTTTTTTTGTGAAAAAAAAGCATTATTGTTAGCCAAAATGTAGTTTTTAAAACACTCACTAGAGTATATTAAATAGATTGTTTTGTGGAATAAAAGCGTTATTGTCAGCCAAAATGTAGTTTTTAAAACAATTGCTAGAGTATATTAAATTGTTTTTTTGTGAAATAAAAGCATTATTGTCAGCCAAAATGCAGTTTTCAAAACACTCACTAGAGTATATTAAATAGATTTTTTGTGGAAAAAAAGCATTATTGTTAGCCAAAATGTAGTTTTTAAAACATTCACTAGAGTATATTAAATTGGTTTTTTGTAGAATAAAAGCATTATTGTTAGCCAAAATGTAGTTTTTAAAACACTCACTAGAGTATATTAAATAGATTGTTTTGTGGAATAAAAGCATTATTGTCAGCCAAAATGTAGTTTTCAAAACACTCAATAGAGTATATTAAATAGATTGTTTTGTGGAATAAAAGCGTTATTGTCAGCCAAAATGTAGTTTTTAAAACATTCACTAGAGTATATTAAATTGGTTTTTTGTGGAATAAAAGCATTATTGTCAGCAAAAATGTAGTTTTCAAAACACTCACTAGAGTATATTAAATAGATTTTTTTGTGGAAGAAAAGCATTATTGTTAGTCAAAATGTAGTTTTTAAAACATTCACTAGAGTATATTAAATAGATTGTTTTGTGGAATAAAAGCGTTATTGTCAGCCAAAATGTAGTTTTTAAAACAATTGCTAGAGTATATTAAATTGTTTTTTTGTGAAATAAAAGCATTATTGTCAGCCAAAATGTAGTTTTCAAAACACTCAATAGAGTATATTAAATAGATTGTTTTGTGGAATAAAAGCGTTATTGTCAGCCAAAATGTAGTTTTTAAACCAATCGCTAGAGTATATTAAATTGTTTTTTTGGGAAATAAAAGCATTATTGTCAGCCAAAATGTAGTTTTCAAAACACTCACTAGAGTATATTAAATAGATTGTTTTGTGGAATAAAAGCGTTATTGTCAGCCAAAATGTAGTTATTAAAACAATTGCTAGAGTATATTAAATTTTTTTTTTGTAAAATAAAAGCATTATTGTCAGCCAAAATGTAGTTTTCAAAACACTCACTAGAGTATATTAAATAGATTGTTTTGTGGAATAAAAGCGTTATTGTCAGCCAAAATGTAGTTTTTAAACCAATCGCTAGAGTATATTAAATTGTTTTTTTTGTGAAAAAAAAGCATTATTGTTAGCCAAAATGTAGTTTTTAAAACACTCACTAGAGTATATTAAATAGATTGTTTTGTGGAATAAAAGCGTTATTGTCAATAAAATGTAGTTTTTAAAACAATTGCTAGAGTATATTAAATTGTTTTTTTGTGAAATAAAAGCATTATTGTCAGCCAAAATGTAGTTTTCAAAACACTCACTAGAGTATATTAAATAGATTTTTTGTGGAAAAAAAGCATTATTGTTAGCCAAAATGTAGTTTTTAAAACATTCACTGGAGTATATTAAATTGGTTTTTGTAGAATAAAAGCATTATTGTTAGCCAAAATGTAGTTTTTAAAACACTCACTAGAGTATATTAAATAGATTGCTTTGTGGAATAAAAGCATTATTGTCAGCCAAAATGTAGTTTTCAAAACACTCAATAGAGTATATTAAATAGATTGTTTTGTGGAATAAAAGCGTTATTGTCAGCCAAAATGTAGTTTTTAAAACATTCACTAGAGTATATTAAATTGGTTTTTTGTGGAATAAAAGCATTATTGTCAGCAAAAATGTAGTTTTCAAAACACTCACTAGAGTATATTAAATAGATTTTTTGTGGAAGAAAAGCATTATTGTTAGTCAAAATGTAGTTTTTGAAACATTCACTAGAGTATATTAAATAGATTGTTTTGTGGAATAAAAGCGTTATTGTCTGCCAAAATGTAGTTTTTAAAACAATTGCTAGAGTATATTAAATTGTTTTTTTGTGAAATAAAAGCATTATTGTCAGCCAAAATGTAGTTTTCAAAACACTCAATAGAGTATATTAAATAGATTGTTTTGTGGAATAAAAGCGTTATTGTCAGCCAAAATGTAGTTTTTAAAACAATCGCTAGAGTATATTAAATTGTTTTTTTTTGTGAAAAAAAAGCATTATTGTTAGCCAAAATGTAGTTTTTAAAACACTCACTAGAGTATATTAAATAGATTGTTTTGTGGAATAAAAGCGTTATTGTCAGCCAAAATGTAGTTTTCAAAACACTCAATAGAGTATATTAAATAGATTGTTTTGTGGAATAAAAGCGTTATTGTCAGCCAAAATGTAGTTTTTAAAACAATCGCTAGAGTATATTAAATTGTTTTTTTGTGAAATAAAAGCATTATTGTCAGCCAAAATGTAGTTTTCAAAACACTCACTAGAGTATGTTAACTAGATTTTTTGTGGAAAAAAAGCATTATTGTTAGCCAAAATGTAGTTTTTAAAACATTCACTAGAGTATATTAAATTGGTTTTTGTAGAATAAAAGCATTATTGTTAGCCAAAATGTAGTTTTTAAAACATTCGCTAGAGTATATTATATATATTTTTTTTGTGAAATAAAAGCATTATTGTCAGCCAAAATGTAGTTTTCAAAACACTCACTAGAGTATATTAAATTAATTTTTTGTAGAATAAAAGCATTATTGTTAGCCAAAATGTAGTTTTTAAAACATTCGCTAGAGTATATTAAATTGTTTTCTTCTGAAATAAAAACAGTATTGTCAGCCAAAATGTAGTTTTCAAAACACTCACTAGAGTATATTAAATAGATTTTTTTTGTGGAATAAAAGCATTATTGTTAGCCAAAATGTAGTTTTTAAAACATTCACTAGAGTATATTAAATTGGTTTTTTGTGGAATAAAAGCATTATTGTCAGCCAAAATGTAGTTTTTAAAACATTCACTAGAGTATATTAAATTGGTTTTGTGGAATAAAAGCATTATTGTCAGCAAAAATGTAGTTTTTAAAACACTCACTAAAGTATATTAAATAGATTTTTTGTGGAATAAAAGCATTATTGTCAGCCAAAATGTAGTTTTTAAAACATTCACTAGAGTATATTAAATTGGTTTTTTGTGGAATAAAAGCATTATTGTCAGCAAAAATGTAGATTTTAAAACACTCACTAAAGTATATTAAATAGATTTTTTGTGGAAAAAAAGCATTATTGTTAGCCAAAATGTAGTTTTTAAAACATTTACTAGAGTATATTAAATTGGTTTTTTGTGGAAAAAAAGCATTATTGTTAGACAAAATGTAGTTTTTAAAACACTCATTAGAGTATATTAAATTGGTTTTTTGTGGAAAAAAAGCATTATTGTTAATCAAAATGTAGTTTTTAAAACACTCATTAGAGTATATTAAATATTTTTTTGTGGAAGAAAAGCATTATTGTCAGCCAAAATGTAGTTTTAAAACACTCACTAGAGTATATTAAATAGATTGTTTTGTGGAATAAAAGCGTTATTGTCAGCCAAATGTAGTTTTTAAAACATTCGCTAGAGTATATTAAATTGTTTTTTTGTGAAATAAAAGCATTATTGTCAGCCAAAATGTAGTTTTCAAAACACTCACTAGAGTATATTAAATAGATTTTTTGTGGAATAAAAGCATTATTGTTAGCCAAAAATGTACATTTAAAATACAAGAGGACATTTTGTATGTTTCTTCTGAAAACTTATTTTAGCCAGTGGATTTATAATATTTGAAACGGAACGGTTACTGGAGAGTTTTTTACATTTCTTCTAAGAAATGTAAACACTTATAATTATTAATGGCTACTGAAGGGCGTTATATGTTTCCCTATGCTAAAAAACTACGTAGGGTTTCATATACGTTTCTCTTGCTTTTTTGGAAAGTCCGCTTAAGAATTTTGATCGATGAGTATCTCAAGTAGAACTTATACAAAACAAAAACACAGTCCTAAAATTAGGATTCCAAAAATGTAATTAAACAGTAGAAAGTTTCTACCTTTACCTCAGCTATATACCTTCTCACATTATTTTGGTCGGCTACTGTAATCACGCCTCCAAGCGTCAAAAGAAACACAGCGTAGATGATGCTCAAAAGACTCGAGAGATTTTGTCTGAAAATTATAACAACAAGCCTGAAGAAACAAGGAATGAAAGTAAGTGTCATTTTTTAAATTACTCTGAGATTTTATTTAAATATTAGGATTTAGAACGACGTATGCCACTAAAATCTAAAGACGTCTGTTGGTAATAGAAGTTAGTATTTTGTAAAAATTGTGTTAAATTTATGATAAGGAACGTGTTATAACTTAAATGCCCTTGTCCTGCGGTATTTTTTTTTTAATTTTGAAGTTTTCTTAATCGGTTAGTTTCTCAGTTCGCAGTTCTTGGAAGAAAAGTTTTCTGCTACGACAATATATGGGTGGAGAAAGGGTTAAAGAATATAAGGGCAGTAATGGGTGACGGATATTAACTAACACGTGATAAGGAGTAAAAATCATTAGAGTTAAAAAATGTAAGGGCAGTAATGGGAAACGAATATTAACTAACACGTGATAAGGATTAGAAATCATTAGGGTTAAAGAATATAAGGGCAGTAATGGGTGACGGATATTAACTAACACGTGATAATGATTAAAAATCAGTAGGGTTAAAGAATATAAGGGCAGTAATGGGTGACGAATATTAACTAACACGTGATAAGGATTAAAAATCATTAGGGTTAAAGAATATAAGGGCAGTAATGGGTGACGGATATTAACTAACACGTGATAAGGATTAAAAATCAGTAGGGTTAAAGAATATAAGGGCAGTAATGGGTGACGAATATTAACTAACACGTGATAAGGATTAAAAATCATTAGGGTTAAAGAATATAAGGGCAGTAATGGGTGACGGATATTAACTAACACGTGATAAAAATTAGAAATCATTAGGGTTAAAGAATGTAAGGGCAATAATGGGTGACGAATATTAACTAACATGTGATAAGGATTAAAAATCATTAGGGTTAAAGAATGTAAGGGTGACGAATATTAACTAACACGTGATAAGGATTAAAAATCATTAGAATAATTAGGAGTTTTGAAAGGGTTATTGAAATGGTAAGGGTAACTAGGCCTGTCTAAAGCTGTCGAGAGGAATTTGTAAAAAGATAGGAACAATTAGATCAGCATGTAGATATCGTGAGGGTTTTGTTAAAAGGTAGGGACAACCATGTTAGTATGTAAACGTCATGATGGTTTTGTTGAGAGGTATGGACAACTAGATCAGTATGTAGGTGTCGTTAGGTTTTTGTAAAGAGGTAGGAACAACAAGATCAGCGTGTAGGTGTTGTGAGGGTCTTGTTAAGATGTAGGAACAACTACATCAGCATGTAGATGTCGTGAGGATTTTGTTGAGAGGTAAGAACAACTAGGTTAGTATGTAGGTGTCGTGGGGTGTTGTTGAGAGGTAAGGACAACTAGGTTAGTATGTAGGTGTCCTGAGGGTGTGTTGAGAGGTAAGGAAAACTAGGTCAGTAGGTAGGTGTCGTGAGGGTGTTGTTGAGAGGTAAGGACAACTAGGTTAGTATGTAGGTGTCGTGGGGTGTTGTTGAGAGATAAGGACAACTAGGTTAGTATATAGGTGTTGTGGGGTGTTGTTGAGCAGTAAGAACAACTAGGTTAGTATGTAGGTGTCGTGAGGGTGTTGTTGAGAGGTAAGGAAACCTAGGTTAGTATGTAGGTGTCGTGAGGGTGTTGTTGAGAGGTAAGTACAACTAGGTTAGTATGTAGGTATCGTGAGGGTGTTGTTGAGAGGTAAGGAAACCTAGGTTAGTATGTAGGTGTCGTGAGGGTGTTGTTGAGAGGTGCGCACAACTAGGTTAGTATGTAGGTGTCGTGAGGGTGTTGTTGAGAGGTAAGGACAACTAGGTTAGTATGTAGGTATCGTGAGGGTGTTGTTGAGAGGTAAGAACATCTAGGTTAGTATGTAGGTGTCGTGGGGTGTTGTTGAGAGGTAAGGACAACTAGGTTAGTATGTAGGTATCGTGAGGATGTTGTTGAGAGGTAAGGACAACTAGGTTAGTAGGCAGGTGTCGTGAGGGAGTTGTTTGAGAGAGTGGAACAACTAGGTTAGTATGCAGGTGTCGTGGGGCGTGTTGTTGAGAGATAAGGACAACTAGGTTAGTATGTAGGTGTTGTGGGGTGTTGTTGAGAGATAAGGACAACTAGGTTAGTATGTAGGTGTTGTGGGGTGTTGTTGAGCTGTAAGAACAACCAGGTTAGTATGCAGGTGTCGTGAGAGGTGTTGTTGTTGAGAGGTAAGAAACCTAGGTTAGTATGTAGGTGTCGTGAGGGTGTTGTTGAGAGGTAAGCACAACTAGGTTAGTGTGTAGATATCGTGAGGGTGTTGTTGAGAGGTAAGGATAACTAGGTTAGTATGTAGGTATCGTGAGGGTGTTGTTCAGAGGTAAGAACAACTAGGTTAGTATGTAGGTGTCGTGGGGTGTTGTTGAGAGGTAAAGACAACTAGGTTAGTATGTAGGTATCGTGAGGGTGTTGTTGAGAGGTAAGGAAACCTAGGTTAGTATGTAGGTGTCGTGAGGGTGTTGTTGAGAGGTAAGCACAACTAGGTTAGTATGTAGGTATCGTGAGGGTGTTGTTGAGAGGTAAGGACAACTAGGTTAGTATGTAGGTGTCGTGGGGTGTTGTTGAGAGATAAGGACAACTAGGTTAGTATGTAGGTGTCGTGGTGTGTTGTTGAGAGATAAGGACAACTAGGTTGGTATGTAGCTGTCGTGGGATGTTGTTGAGAGGTAAAGGACAACTAGGTTAGTATGTAGGTGTCGTGAGGGTGTTGTTGTGAGGTAAGAAAAACTAGATTAATATGTAGATGTCGTGGGGTGTTGTTGAGAGGTAAGGACAACTAGGTTGGTATGTAGGTGTCGTGAGGGTGTTGTTGTGAGGTAAGAAAAACTAGATTAGTATGTAGATGTCGTAGGGTGTTGTTGAGAGGTAAGGACAACTTGGTTAGTATGTAGGTGTCGTGAGGGTGTTGTTGAGAGGTAAGGACAACTAGGTTGGTATGTAGGTGTCGTGAGGGTGTTGTTGTGAGGTAAGAAAAACTAGATTAGTATGTAGATGTCGTAGGGTGTTGTTGAGAGGTAAGGACAACTTGGTTAGTATGTAGGTGTCGTGAGGGTGTTGTTGAGAGGTAAGGACAACTAGGTAAGTATGTAGGTGTCGTGAGGGTGTTGTTGAGAGGTAAGCACAACTAGGTTAGTATGTAGGTGTCGTGAGGGTGTTGTTGAGAGGTAAGGACAACTAGGTTAATATGTAGGTGTCGTGAGGGTGTTGTTGAGAGTAAGAACAACTAGGTTAGTATTAGTATCGTGAGGTGTCGTTGAGAGGTGACAACCAGGAAAGTATGTAAGTGACAACTAGGTTGAAAGTATGCAACCAGGTTAGTCGTATCGTGAGGGCGTTGTTGAGAGGTAAGAACAACTAGGTTAATATGCAGGTGTCGTGAGGGTGTTGTTGAGAGTAGGATAACTAGGTTAGTATGCAGGTGTCGTGAGGGTGTTGTTGTGAGGCAAGAAAACTAGATTATGTAGATATGTAGATGTCGTGAGAGGCAAGAACAACTAGGTGTTGTTGAGAGTCGTAAAAAAAACTAGATTAGTATGTAGATGTCGTCGGAGGGTGTTGTTGAGAGGTAGAACAACTTGGTTAGTATGTAGGTGTCGTGAGGGTGTTGTTGAGAGGTAAGGACAACTAGGTAAGTATGTAGGTGTCGTGAGGGTGTTGTTGAGAGGTAAGGACAACTAGGTTAGTATGTAGGTGTCGTGAGGGTGTTGTTGAGAGGTAAGAACAACTAGGTTAATATGTAGGTGTCGTGAGGGTGTTGTTGAGAGGTAAGGACAACTAGGTTAGTATGTAGGTGTCGTGAGGGTGTTGTTGAGAGGTAAGGAAACCTAGGTTAGTATGTAGGTGTCGTGAGGGTGTTGTTGAGAGGTAAGCACAACTAGGTTAGTATGTAGGTGTCGTGAGGGTGTTGTTGTGAGGTAAGAAAAACTAGGTTTGTATGTATGTGTTGTAATGGTTCCAACCTGTTAAAAAGTTCGTTATTAGATATTAGATTCTTACCTCACTTCCACTGTCTCTTTCTGTTCAGACAAACTGCTCAAAGTGTCAACATGTGTCCATGATACGTTATCCCGCGAGATAATCTGTCTCCGGACCACGGTGGGAGTGTCACTTGATAAGAAACTCTGGTTACTTGTCGTGGTTGAGATATTGTTCGCACTCTGGTCGCCATGTTCAGGAATAATGAAGTTAGAATCAAAGTCGCTTTGTTCGTTACTGCGTGAGATTTGTATCTCTTCACATGCTGACATGTCGACCGTTGGAACAGAACTTGTTACCTGGTTGAAGTCTACTGAGGGTGGACGGTCTTGTTCACAACTTACACTTGGGACATCGTAATCACGAACCCAGGGGTCCATTATCCTGCTCTGTAGGAACCAAGGAACATTTGATGAAACGTACTGACGTAAGTTCAACAAGATAAAGAAATAACACTGAAAACTCCGGACGAGTCGGAACCCAAGAGCAAAGTTATATACGTTTTATAAATTACACTTTCTGGAAACATCTAATTATTTCGAGTGACATTTTGGAATTATGTTTTGTGCTCCAAGCTACCTAAATAGGTCAGCATTAACTTTACGAAATTAAAGCTAAAAATCCTGGGTTCTATTCCTATCTATAGAGCAACTTATTTTAAAATAAATAACAAATAAATATTTTCTGGGTTATTAATAATTTGTGTGTTATTATTTTCTATAGTAGTTATTCTAATGGTTCATATTATATAAAAACATACGGTAAGAGCGAACCTTAAATTACTGAAATATTAGATTTTTCTCTTTGTTATGGCTCACGCAACAGTAACAACAGAAAACTTTAGTTACCATATGAATAGGATATGTCGTGTAAGGTTAGGGATGACACAAGAACGTTAGGTCGGGTCAGGAGATGAAATATGAATGTTATGTAAGGTCAGTGGGTGATATAGCAAATGTGGGTAAGGCCAGGGGTTAATATAGGAACATATGTAAAGACAGGGATTGATATAAAAACATCTGTAAAAACAAGGGTTGATGTGGAAACAGTGTGTAAATACAGAGGTTTATATAGCAACATGTGTAAAGTCAGGGGTTGATATAGGAACATGTGTAAAGTCAGGGGTTTAATATAAACATATTAAAGTCAGGGGTTTATATAGCAACATGTGTAAAGTCAGGGGTTGATATAGAAACGTGTAAAGTCAGGGGTTGAAATAGGAACATGTGTAAAGCCAGGGGTTAATATAGGAACATGTGTAAAGTCAGGGGTTGATATAGGAACATGTGTAAAGCCAGGGGTTAATATAGGAACATGTGTAAAGTCAGGGGTTGACGTTAGAACATGTGTAAAGCCAGGGGTTAATATAGGAACATGTGTAAAGTCAGGGGTTGATATAGGAACATGTGTAAAGTCAGGGGTTGATATAGGAACATGTGTAAAGTCAGGGGTTTATATAGCAACATATGTAAAGTCAGGGGTTGATATAGGAACATGTGTAAAGTCAGGGGTTTATATAGCAACATGTGTAAAGTCAGGGGTTTATATAGCAACATGTGTAAAGTCAGGGGTTGATATAGGAGCATGTGTAAAGTCAGAGGTTAATATAGGAACATATGTAAAGTCAGGGGTTCGTATAGCAACATGTGTAAAGTCAGGGGTTCATATAGTAACATGTGTAAAGTCAAGTAATGATATAGGAGTTTGACACATTATGCTTTTAGTCTCGTATCTTTAGTGCTCGCAGACATTCACTGAAAGTTATACAATTGTTTCTGTCACCATATCTTTAGTTGTCTTCACTTTGTGGACTCTCTAAGTGTAGATGTACAATGCGTGTGATAATGCAACCGTGATAAGTCTTCTGTTTATATATAACGAATTATAAAAAAAAAAACAGTTTTCACGAACGTATCTCGATAAGCCACTTGAAATTGAATTGACTGACGTAATGAAATGACGAAAGAATAGTGATTATATGTTGTTAGGTTTCTAAATTAAAACAAAAAATATTTGTTCTTTATTTAATGTTCTTATGGCCGTTGTACAAGGAATAAAAATAGTTCCAACTATCTGTATCATCTCCTGCCATCTGTTACACGAGTTTCGAAGTCACTTTAATGTTCAGTTTTATTCAAGATCGTGTAAGAGATGATCTCAGGTCACAAATTTTTACTGTTCCTCAGCTGAAAATTTATATATATATATAAATAGTTTATTTTACTTCCTGTTCAAGTTTAGAAACGACTTCTTGCAAATCCTGGATTTAAATCAACTCTACGTTAATCAATTGGGATAAAAATATAAAGTTGAAATATTAAATACACACTAAATTAAATATCTATAACCTTGATACCACTAATAAAATACAGGGTTTTAACAGACGTAGTTTTCTATGACAGGATTTAGACACATCTGTTTGATATCTTGATACCACTAATAAAATACATGGTTTTAACAGACGTAGTTTTCTATGACAGGATTTAGACACATCTGTTTGATATCTTGATACCACTAATAAAATACAGGGTTTTAACAGACGTAGTTTTCTGTGACAGGATTTAGACACATCTGTTTGATATCTTGATACCACTAATAAAATACAGGGTTTTAACAGACGTAGTTTTCTGTGACAGGATTAAGACACATCTGTTTGATATCTTGATACCACTAATAAAATACAGGGTTTTAAGAGACGTAGTTTTCTGTGACAGGATTTAGACACATCTGTTTGACATCTTGATACCTCTAATAAAATACAGGGTTTTAACAGACGTAGTTTTCTGTGACAGGATTTAGATACGTCTGTTTGATATCTTGATACCACTAATAAAATACAGGGTTTTAAGAGACGTAGTTTTCTGTGACAGGGTTTAGACACGTCTGTTTGACATCTTGATACCACTAATCAAATGAAGGGTTTTAACAGACGTAGTTTTCTGTGATAGGAATGAGACACGTCTGTTTGACATCTTGATACCACTAATAAAATACAGGGTTTTAACAGACGTAGTTTTCTATGACAGGATTTAGACACGTCTGTTTGACATCTTGACACCACTAATAAAATACAGGGTTTTAACAGACGTAGTTTTCTGTAACAGGAATTAGACACGTCTGTTTGACATCTTGATACCACTAATAAAATACAGGGTTTTAACAGACGTAGTTTTCTGTGACAGGATTTAGACACGTCTGTTTGACCTTTTGATACCACTAATAAAGTACAGGGTTTTAACAGACGTAGTTTTCTATGACAAGGTTTAGACACGTCTGTTTAACATCTTGGTATTCCTGATAAAATACAGGGTTTTAACAGATATAATTTTTTGTGACAGGGTTTAGACACGTCTGTTTGACATCTTGGTATTCCTGATAAAATAGAGGAATTTAACAGACTTAGTATTCTGTGGCATGGTTTTAACAGAGAGTTTAACCAGCTTATCAGTTTCAGTTCAATGTTATTGTTTGAACAGAAGTAAACATAATGATATGTGAAATAACAAGTAGAAACTCGTTTCTTGAGCAGTATTTTGGTTATACAGTGTTATGGTTCCACTCATAAGTCAGCTATAAGTTTACGGACTCAAAATGTTAATGTACTGTGTTTGACGGAACGCACGAAGACCGTTGTGTAGTTTTACGTTAAAGTAAAAAGAAACAAGTAAATTTTACCTGTAAGCCTTCCATCTGGTCTTAAACTAGCATATTGTACCTGTAAGCCTTCCATCACGTCTTAAACTAGCATATTTTACCTGTAAGCTTTCCACCTGGTCGTAAACTAGCATATTTTACCTGTAAGCCTTCCATCCGGTCTTAAACTAGCATATTTTACCTGTAAGCCTTCCATCTGGTCTTAAACTAGCATATTGTACCTGTAAGCCTTCCATCACGTCTTAAACTAGCATATTTTACCTGTAAGTCTTCCATCTGGTCTTAAATTAGCATATTTTACCTGTAAGCCTTCCATCTGGTTTTCGTGGTTTTCACAATCTTTTCTTTGATTCATCTTAATAGTGCTGACGGTCTGCTCAGTTACGAGACTGTGATCTGTGTTTATTCTCAAATAGAACGTTTTAAGCAATCATTGGAATGATTCTACTTAAAGTCGATGATAAACCCTATTTCCTAATATAAGGACATAAACTTATCTTTATCAAGGTTATTCTGTGAACGGTAAACAGGTCAAAGTTAAGAAGTTGATACATTTCATCAACTGCGCAACAAATTGATTAAACTGTCGAACCGACATTCAGCTCTTTTCTTTATCTGCTAGTGAAAGAGTTTCATTGGTTCACAAACTTCTTTCATTATCAAGTTGACAAAGATTGTTTATCATTTTCATTTTACTTCATCAACTGGCTGGTGCAAAAACTTCTTATTGGAAATATGACCTTCTAGAAGTCCTTAACTTATCCAGTAAAGACTCTTACTGAGCACATGACTTTCTAGAAGTCCTTAACTTATCCATCAAAGACTCTTATTTAGCACGTGATCTTCTAGAAGTTCTTAACTTATCCAGTAAAGACTCTTACTGAGCACATGACCTTCTATAAGTCCTTAACTTATCCAGTAAAGACTCTTACTGAGCACATGACTTTCTAGAAGTCCTTAACTTATCCATCAAAGACTCTTATTTAGCACGTGATCTTCTAGAAGTTCTTAACTTATCCAGTAAAGACTCTTACTGAGCACATGACCTTCTATAAGTCCTTAACTTATCCAGTAAAGACTCTTACTGAGCACGTGACCTTCTAGAAGTCCTTAACTTATCCACTAAAGACTCTTACTGAGCACGTGGCCTTCTAGAAGTCCTTAACATATCCAGTAAAGACTCTTACTGAGCACATGACTTTCTAGAAGTCCTTAACTTATCCAGTAAAGACTCTTACTGAGCACGTGACCTTCTAGAAGTCCTTAACTTATCCACTAAAGACTCTTACTGAGCACGTGGCCTTCTAGAAGTCCTTAACTTATCCATTAAAGACTCTTACTGAGCACATGACTTTCTAGAAGTCCTTAACTTATCCAGTAAAGACTCTTACTGAGCACGTGACCTTCTAGAAGTCCTTAACTTATCCACTAAAGACTCTTACTGAGCACGTGACCTTTTCGAAGTCCTTAACTTACCCACTAAAGACTCTTACTAAGCACATGACTTTCTAGAAGTCCTTAACTTATCCAGTAAAGACTTACTGAGCACGTGACCTTCTAGAAGTCCTTAACTTATCCACTAAAGACTCTTACTGAGCACGTGGCCTTCTCGAAGTCCTTAACTTACCCACTAAAGACTCTTACTGAGCACATGACTTTCTAGAAGTCCTTAACTTATCCAGTAAAGACTCTTACTGAGCACGTGGTCTTCTAGAAATCCTTAACTTATCCATTAAAGACTCTTACTGAGCACATGACTTTCTAGAAGTCCTTAACTTATCCAGTAAAGACTCTTACTGAGCACGTGACCTTCTAGAAGTCCTTAACTTATCCACTAAAGACTCTTACTGAGCACATGACTTTCTAGAAGTCCTTAACTTATCCAGTAAAGACTCTTACTGAGCACGTGACCTTCTAGAAGTCCTAACTTATCCACTAAAGACTCTTACTGAGCACGTGGTCTTCTAGAAGTCCTTAACTTATCCAGTAAAGACTCTTACTGAGCACATGACTTTCTAGAAGTCCTTAACTTATCCAGTAAAGACTCTTACTGAGCACGTGACCTTCTAGAAGTCCTTAACTTATCCACTAAAGACTCTTACTGAGCACGTGGCCTTCTAGAAGTCCTTAACATATCCAGTAAAGACTCTTACTGAGCACATGACTTTCTAGAAGTCCTTAACTTATCCAGTAAAGACTCTTACTGAGCACGTGACCTTCTAGAAGTCCTTAACTTATCCACTAAAGACTCTTACTGAGCACGTGGCCTTCTAGAAGTCCTTAACTTATCCATTAAAGACTCTTACTGAGCACGTGGCCTTCTAGAAGTCCTTAACTGATCCAGAAAGGACTCTTACTGAGCACGTGACCTTCTAGAAGTCCTTAACTTATCCACTAAAGACTCTTACTGAGCACGTGGCATTCTAGAAGTCCTTAACTTATCCAGTAAAGACTCTTACTGAGCACATGACCTTCTATAAGTCCTTAACTTATCCAGTAAAGACTCTTACTGAGCACGTGGCCTTCTAGAAGTCCTTAACTTATCCATTAAAGACTCTTACTGAGCACATGACTTTCTAGAAGTCCTTAACTTATCCAGTAAAGACTCTTACTGAGCACGTGACCTTCTAGAAGTCCTTAACTTATCCAGTAAAGACTCTTACTGAGCACGTGGCCTTCTCGAAGTCCTTAACTTATCCACTAAAGACTCTTACTGAGCACGTGGCCTTCTAGAAGTCCTTAACTTATCCATTAAAGACTCTTACTGAGCACGTGACCTTCTAGAAGTCCTTAACTTATCCACTAAAGATTCTTACTGAGCACGTGGCCTTCTAGAAGTCCTTAACATATCCAGTAAAGACTCTTACTGAGCACATGACTTTCTAGAAGTCCTTAACTTATCCACTAAAGACTCTTACTGAGCACGTGACCTTCTAGAAGTCCTTAACTTATCCACTAAAGACTCTTACTGAGCACGTGGCCTTCTAGAAGTCCTTAACTTATCCATTAAAGACTCTTACTGAGCACGTGGCCTTCTAGAAGTCCTTAACTGATCCAGAAAGGACTCTTACTGAGCACGTGACCTTCTAAAAGTCCTTAACTTATCCACTAAAGACTCTTACTGAGCACGTGGCATTTTAGAAGTCCTTAACTTATCCATTAAAGACTCTTACTGAGCACGTGGCCTTCTAGAAGTCCTTAACTTATCCATCAAAGACTCTTATTTAGCACGTGATCTTCTAGAAGTTTTAACTTATCCAGTAAAGACTCTTACTGAGCACATGACCTTCTAGAAGTCCTTAACTGATCCATAAAGGACTCTTACTGAGCACGTGGCCTTCTAGAAGTTCTTAATTTCTCCATTAAAGACTTACTGAGCACATGACCTTCTAGAAGTCTTTAACTGATCCAGAAAGGACTCTTACTGAGCACGTGGCCTTCTAGAAGTTCTTAATTTCTCCATTAAAGTTTTGCTGAGCACATGACCTTCTAGAAGTCTTTAACTGATCCAGAAAGGACTCTTACTGAGCACGTGGCCTTCTAGAAGTCCTTAACTTATCCATTAAACTCTCATTGAGCACGTGACCTTCTAGAAGTCCTTAACTGATCCATTAAAGACTCTTACTGAGCACATGACTTTCTAGAAGTCCTTAACTTATCCATTAAAGACTCTTACTGAGCACGTGATCTTCTAGATGTTCTTAACTGATCCAGAAAGGACACTTACTGGTCACATTACCTTCTAGACATTATTATCTGATCCAATTAGGACTTTTAATGAATGCATAACACCTTGCAGAAATCATATTAAGAGCTACAACCAAATCCAACTACTTCGTTGGCAAGAGTAGACCAAAAGTTGAAGGTTGATACTATTAACTAGCTAACTTTTCTGTTAACTATTAGAAATTGTGTGAAAAGTCCTTATACTAATTTCTGAGAAATTTCTTAAAAGAAATAAATATTCGTGGTTTGTAAGTTTACCGATAAGTTAAAACTTATTTCCTCAGGAGTGAAGTAACTGTGGATATTTTAAATGTTGTTATTGGAATACTGGAGTCTTCCTTTGAGGCACAAGAGCCCATCACCGTTTTCGAGGTTTGGTGATTTACGTCTTCACACGTATTACAGTGCCAAAGAAGGAGGCTGATGGAGGATAAAGGGGATGCTACCTTCAATTAGATTTGGAGGTACGTGTATACCGAAGAAAGACGGGACTTACCCCAAAAAGATTGATGTACGATATGCTTCAATAAATGTTAAAATATTTTATTCACAGTTAACCAAGATCCTGTTTATAGAAATAACAACTGTGTTTAATATATAAAATAAGTTAGTAACATTTCTTTTGAAGTGATAATTATTTAAACTAGTATTTTTCGATGACACAGCAGATGATCCAAAGTGGATTTTGGTTTGCACTAAATCTAACCAACAAACCCAACTGGAAAAAAAAATTAAGTTGAGAATTTAAAACCTGTCTTTATCTATACAATAACAATTTAAAACCTGTCTTTATCTATACAATAACAATTTAAAACCTGTCTTTATCTATACAATAACAATTTAAAACCTGCCTTCACATATACAATAACAATTTAAAACATGTCTTTATCTATACAATAACAATTTAAAACATGTCTTTATCTATACAATAACAATTTAAAACCTGTCTTTATCTATACAAGAACAATTTAAAACCTCTCTTTATTTATACAATAACAATTTAAAACCTGTCTTTATCCATACAATAACAATTTAAAACCTGTCTTTATCTATACAATAACAAATATAAAACCTGTCTTTATCCATACAATAACAATTTAAAACCTGTCTTTATCTATACAATAACAAATATAAAACCTGTCTTCATCTATACAGTAACAATTTAAAACCTGCCTTCATCTATACAATAACAATTTAAAACCTGTCTTTATCTATACAATAACAATTTAAAACCTGTCTTCATCTATACAATAACAATTTAAAACCTGTCTCCATCTATACAATAACAATTTGAAACCTGTCTTTATCCATACAATAACAATTTAAAACCTGTCTTTATCTATACAATAACAAATATAAAACCTGTCTTCATCTATACAGTAACAATTTAAAACCTGCCTTCATCTATATAACAATTTAAAACCTGTCTTTATCTATACAATAACAATTTAAAACCTGTCTTCATCTATACAATAACAATTTAAAACCTGTCTCCATCTATACAATAACAATTTGAAACCTGTCTTTATCCATACAATAACAATTTAAAACCTGTCTTCATCTATACAATAACAATTTAAAACCTGTCTTTATCTATACAATAACAATTTAAAACCTGTCTTTATCAATACAATAACAATTTAAAACCTGTCTTCATCTATACAATAACAATTTAAAACCTGTCTTTATCTATACAATAACAATTTAAAACCTGTCTTTATCAATACAATAACAATTTAAAACCTGCCTTCATATATACGATAACAATTTAAAACCTGTCTTTATCTATACAATAACAATTTAAAACCTGTCTTTATCTATACAATAACAATTTAAAACCTGTCTTCATCTATACAATAACAATTCGTTGAAGTAGTTGGGTATAACGTTGTAAAGAAAACTTTATAGTTCAGGATTCATTAAAAAAGTTCAAATGTTTCAATTTTTTTTAATGTATTTTAGTTTACAGCTTAGTTAGTAGATGACGCCACATATAATTATTTCAGAATGAAAGTACGACAGCATAATGCGGCTTCCTGTTCGAAGTTTTAAAAGGAAATCTAAAAAGGTGGGTGACAAACACTATCTGAAGACTAACATGACGTGAAAAGACTGCTTTAGATAGATGAAGACAATGAACACATCATAAACTACATCCTGATGGCTTAACCCTTAAAACTGTAACAAGAAAAGGTTGATTGTCAGAGAACGAGAGTTCCTTTAGTAGAAACTAAAGTGTGGTGATTCATACCAGTAAAACTATTACCCAATTCTCAAACTACAGGTGATTAACTTCTTCATATTCAGAGTTGTAACCCTCCTGTGTTTCACCTTCCTGACGTTAAACTATTGTCTAATACAACTTGGTTTAATTCCAAACACAATCCATGCAGTTAGGTTTCAGCAGACAGTAAAATTTGTTATTAATTATTAACATGTTAAACACTTACAACATATTGATCACTGACATAGAGCTAATTTCTGACAACATACTGATAATTTGCCAGATAGGCACAGTACATAATTTGATAATTAACTCATGTGAAAGAGGTACTAGAACCAGAACATGACATTTTGATACAAACTCTGCCACTCTACAACGGAAGGATGTATTACCCTAATACGAAGGGTGTTTCTTTTCCTTTATCCTAGGCAAGGAATTATACCGAGACCCCTCAGTAAAAATCCCATCTAAACAAGAGCAGTTTGTTCGTTTCTCATGAAGATGACCCAAGTGACCCCAAAGCAGACGGGTGTCGGTTATTTAAGAACATCTTGCCGGAAAAAGTAACACTACTCGACCGGCAGCTGGACGGAGTTGTCCGAATACTAAGTTATAAGAATTTACAAAAAACAACACGAGACTCAGCAAAAACATGTATTTCTCACATTCACATTAACATGCGTATTAAAACTTCTAATACCCTTAGGATATTATACAGTGCTCTACACCAACTGTAAATACTGTACGTGTCAAATAATAATACCAAACAATATTATAGAGTTACATGTCAACTGTAAATATTGTGTCAGATACAAAAATCATGAGAATAATATAGTGTTATAAGACCACTGTATATATTGTGTCAGATACTAAGATCATAAGAATAATATAGTGTTATAAGACCACTGTATATATTGTGTCAGATACAAAAATCATGAGAATAATATAGTGTTATAAGTCCACTGTATATATTGTGTCGGATACTAAGATCATGAGAATAATATAGTGTTATAAGACCACTGTATATATTGTGTCAGATACAAAAATCATGAGAATAATATAGTGTTATAAGACCACTGTATATATTGTAATTGTCAGATACAAAAATCATAAGAATAATATAGTGTTATAAGACCACTGTATATATTGTGTCAGATACAAAAATCATGAGAATAATATAGTGTTATAAGTCCACTGTAAATATTGTGTCAGATACTAAGATCATAAGAATAATATAGTGTTATAAGTTCACTGTAAATATTGTGTCAGATACTAAGATCATAAGAATAATATAGTGTTATAAGTTCACTGTAAATATTGTGTCAGATACTAAGATCATAAGAATAATACAGTGTTCTAAGTTCACTGTAAATATTGTGTCGGATACTAAGATCATAAGAATAATATAGTGTTATAAGTCCACTGTAAATATTGTGTCGGATACTAAGATCATAAGAATAATATAGTGTTATAAGTCCACTGTAAATATTGTGTCAGATACTAAGATAATAAGAATAATACAGTGTTCTAAGTTCACTGTAAATATTGTGTCGGATACTAAGATCATAAGAATAATATAGTGTTATAAGTCCACTGTAAATATTGTGTCAGATACTAAGATAATAAGAATAATACAGTGTTCTAAGTTCACTGTAAATATTGTGTCGGATACTAAGATCATAAGAATAATATAGTGTTATAAGTCCACTGTAAATATTGTGTCAGATACTAAGATCATAAGAATAATATAGTGTTATAAGTTCACTGTAAATATTGTGTCGGATACTAAGATCATAAGAATAATATAGTGTTATAAGTCCACTGTAAATATTGTGTCAGATACTAAGATCATAAGAATAATATAGTGTTATAAGTTCACTGTAAATATTGTGTCAGATACTAAGATCATAAGAATAATATAGTGTTATAAGTTCACTGTAAATATTGTGTCAGATACTAAGATCATAAGAATAATATAGTGTTATAAGTCCACTGTAAATATTGTGTCGGATACTAAGATCATAAGAATAATATAGTGTTATAAGTCCACTGTAAATATTGTGTCAGATACTAAGATAATAAGAATAATACAGTGTTCTAAGTTCACTGTAAATATTGTGTCGGATACTAAGATCATAAGAATAATATAGTGTTATAAGTCCACTGTAAATATTGTGTCAGATACTAAGATAATAAGAATAATACAGTGTTCTAAGTTCACTGTAAATATTGTGTCGGATACTAAGATCATAAGAATAATATAGTGTTACAAGTCCACTGTAAATATTGTGTCAGATACTAAGATCATAAGAATAATATAGTGTTACAAGTCCACTGTAAATATTGTGTCAGATACTAAGATCATAAGAATAATATAGTGTTATAAGTTCACTGTAAATATTGTGTCAGATACTAAGATCATAAGAATAATATAGTATTATAAGTCCACTGTAAATATTATGTCAGATACTAAGATCATAAGAACAATATAGTGTCATAAGTCCACTGTAAATATTGTAATTGTCAGATACTAAGATCATAAGAATAATATAGTATTATAAGTCCACTGTAAATAGTGTAATTGTCAGATACTAAGATCATAAGAATAATATATGTTATAAGTCCACTGTAAATATTGTGTCAGATACTAAGATCATAAGAATAATATAGTGTCATAAGTCCACTGTAAATATTGTAATTGTCAGATACTAAGATCATAAGAATAATATAGTGTTATAAGTCTACTGTAAATATTGTAATTGTCAGATACTGAGATCATAAGAATAATATAGTGTCATAAGTCCACTGTAAATATTGTAATTGTCAGATACTAAAATCATAAGAATAATATAGTGTTATAAGTCCACTGTAAATATTGTAATTTTCAGATACTAGATAAAAATATTGTAGAATTGCATGCCAGTTGTAAATATTATAATTATCATATACTAACATCAATAAAATGACTCGGGAATAATTTAACAGGATCAAATGTGTTACAAAATGTTTGTCAAGCAGCTGACTCGGGAATAATTTAAGAGGATCAAATGTTACAAAATATTTCTCACGAAACTAATTCGAGACTAATTTAACAGGATCATATGCGTTACAAAATGTCTCTCAAGAAATTGACTGAGGAATAATTTAAGAGGATCAAATGTTACAAAATGTTTCTCATGAAACTGATTCGGATATAAGTTAACAAGATCCAAAGAGTTGGAAAATGTTTCTGAAATAAATGACTCAAATAATTTAACAGGATCGAATGTGTTACAAAATGTTTCTGAAGAAACTGACTCATGAATAATTTGATAGGATTAAATGCTTTGCAAAGTGTTTCTCAACAAACTGGCTCACGAAAAATTTAATAGGATCGAATGTGTTACAAAATGTTTCTGAAGAAACTGACTCGGGAAGAATTTAACAGGATCAAATGTATTTCGGTTAAACAATAAAAACTGTAAGAATAAAACATGTTTCTGAGAAATTCTGTGAATGTTTAAATTAGAAACATACGATAATTAAAGTAAGATGCGGTAACACGAACTCGTGTGCTTTACTGGTTACTTGAGCCCTACTTCATGTGGTAAGTAACACGAACTCGTGTGTTTTACTGGTTACTTTAGCCCTACTTCATGTGGTAAGTAACACGAACTCGTGTGCTTTACTGGTTACTTGAGTCCTACTTCATGTGGTAAGTAACATGAACTCGTGTGTTTTACTGGTTACTTTAGCCCTACTTCATGTGGTAAGTAACACGAACTCGTGTGTTTTACTGGTTACTTTAGCCCTACTTCATGTGGTAAGTAACACGAACTCGTGTGTTTCACTGGTTACTTTAGCCCTACTTCATGTGGTAAGTAACACGAACTCGTGTGTTTTACTGGTTACTTTAGCCCTACTTCATGTGGTAAGTAACACGAACTCGTGTGTTTTACTGGTTACTTTAGCCCTACTTCATGTGGTAAGTAACACGAACTCGTGTGTTTTATTGGTTACTTTAGCCCTACTTCGTGTGGTAAGTCACACGAACTCGTGTGTTTCACTGGTTACTTTAGCCGTACTTCATGTGGTAAGTAACACGAACTCGTGTGTTTCACTGGTTACTTTAGCCCTACTTCATGTGGTAAGTAAAACGAACTCGTGTGCTTTACTGGTTACTTTAGCCCTACTTCATGTGGTAAGTAACACGAACTCGTGTGTTTTACTGGTTACTTTAGCCCTACTTCATGTGGTAAGTAACACGAACTCGTGTGCTTTACTGGCTACTTTAGCCCTACTTCATGTGGTAAGTAACACGAACTCGTGTGCTTTACTGGTTACTTTAGCCCTACTTCATGTGGTAAGTAACACGAACTCGTGTGTTTTACTGGTTACTTTAGCCCTACTTCATGTGGTAAGTAACACGAACTCGTGTGCTTTACTGGCTACTTTAGCCCTACTTCATGTGGTAAGTAACACGAACTCGTGTGCTGTACTGGTTACTTGAGCCCTACTTCATGTGGTAAGTGACACGAACTCCTGTGTTTTACTAGTTAGCCCTACTTTATGGTCCCAAGTCTTACGTGGATTTACCGTTCCTTGTAGTCACGTGGTTTGAGAGTTGATGCATCGTTGTGGTTGAAAGTTGGATGAATGGACTGCAACTTCCTGTTGTAGGAACACACGTGAACAGGACGACGTTTCGTTAGTATGTCACTTTTCGTCTCCAGACATCTGAAATTTCGTCCTATGAACTTACGTTCCTACAACAGGCTGATGCCGTCCATTCATCCAAACTTCATTGTGAATACCTAAACAATCTATCACAAAATCGTTCATGTCGTTTAACATAAGTCAAGGCTATCACTGATAAGTCAAAGAGATTGTCCTATTTTTACAGACGCGTTTTTCCTTCCTAATATACTATCGAACACGAACAGAAGTAGAAACAGATAAAAAATAATCTTAGATATAGAGTTATCTGTGAAGTTGTTCAAACAGTACACAAATATATTCGAAGACGGTCCTACATATAGAAATTAGAAGTCCTTCCCTTGACCAAGCCAATACGAAACAGTCTATAAGTGTCACGTTGAATTGTTAGTTGGCAGACATCTTGATATAGAGCTGGTAGATTTTAATCATTTATGATACAAGCTACACTCCATGAATCGGAAAAGATTTCTTCTTCTCTGTGGCCAGAATAACTTTATTTTCCACAGTTCACTTTGACAGTAATATTAACATCCATGACGTATGTGTTAAAATATTATACACATTAACATCCATGACGTATGTGTTAAAATATTATACACATTAACATCCATGTTGTATGTGTTAAAATATTATACACATTAACATTCATGATGTATGTGTTAAAATATTATACACATTAACATCCATGATGTATGTGTTAAAATATTATACACATTAACATCCATGATGTATGTGTTAAAATATTATACACATTAACATCCATGATGTATGTGTTAAAATATTATACACATTAACATCCATGATGTATGTGTTAAAATATATATTACATGATGTATGTGTTAAAGTATTATACACATTAACATCCATGTTGTATGTGTTAAAATATTATACATTAACATCCATGTTGTATGTGTTAAAATATTATACACATTAACATTCATGATGTATGTGTTAAAATATTATACACATTAACATCCATGTTGTATGTGTTAAAATATTATACACATTAACATCCATGATGTATGTGTTAAAATATTATACACCTTAACATCCATGATGTATGTGTTAAAATATTATACACCTTAACATCCATGATGTATGTGTTAAAATATTATACACCTTAACATCCATGATGTATGCCATTTCTTTATTCAAGCTTCAAGATTAAGATCCGCCGACACCGGAAACGGCTACAACTTTCGGACACTTGCATGAGGGTAAAGACGACGAAATGTTACTGGCTGCTATAGTCGTGCTTTCCAAAGTTGGTATTCAGTATAACAATAATCGTCAAAGTTGAGTTTTTACTCTTTCAACCTTTTTAAGAGTAAACTTACTTTCTTCATAAACATATCAAGGTTTACTGATAATGTACACAAGAGAAATGTAAAAACAGACTTAAAACAGCTTGTAATATGTTTATTTGATCTGCAAATGATATGGTACAGTTACAAGTTCGTAGCAACACGATATGGTACAGTTACCAGTTTGTAGCAACACGATATGGTACAGTTATCCAGTTTGTAGCAACACGATATGGTACAGTTACCAGTTTGCAGCAACACGATATGGTACAGTATCCAGTTTGTAACAACACGATATGGTACAGTATCCAGTTTGTAGCACCTTGACATGGTACAGTATCCAGTTTGTAGCACCTTGACATGGTACAGTATCCAGTTTGTAGCATCTTGACATGGTACAGTTATCAGTTTCTAGCACCTTGACATGGTACAGTTATCAGTTTCTAGCACATTGACATGGTACAGTATCCAGTTTGTAACAACACGATATGGTACAGTTACCAGTTTGTAGCACTATGACATGGTACAGTTATCAGTTTCTAGCACCTTGACATGGTACAGTTATCAGTTTCTAGCACCTTGACATGGTACAGTTATCAGTTTCTAGCACCTTGACATGGTACAGTTATTAGTTTCTAGCACCTTGACATGGTACAGTTATCAGTTTCTAGCACTACCAGCGTATTAAAATACTATATATTTATGTATATTATGCCCGAGACGTATGTGTTGAAACACTGGATACATTAACGTTCGTACTGTTTTAAAATACTATATACATTAACATCCAGACGTATGTGTTGAAACACTGGATACATTAACGTTCGTACTGTTTTAAAATACTATATACATTAACATCCAGACGTATGTGTTGAAACACTGGATACATTAACGTTCGTACTGTTTCAAAATATTATATACATTAACATCCAGACGTATGTGTTGAAACACTGGATACATTAACGTTCGTACTGTTTCAAAATACTATATACATTAACATCCAGACGTATGTGTTGAAACACTGGATACATTAACGTTCGTACTGTTTCAAAATACTATATACATTAACATCCAGACGTATGTGTTGAAACACTGGATACATTAACGTTCGTACTGTTTCAAAATACTATATACATTAACATCCAGACGTATGTGTTGAAACATTGGATACATTAACATCCAGACGTTTGTGTTGAAACACTGGATATATTAACGTTCGTACTGTTTCAAAATACTATATACATTAACATCCAGACGTATGTGTTGAAACACTGGATACATTAACGTTCGTACTGTTTTAAAATACTATATACATTAACCGCTATGTTCGAAGAATTAGAAAGTTGACAGTGAATGACAAGGATCATGCAATGTTTACTAGTGTACCTAGACACGGCATTATTGTCAATTTTGAGTGAGAAATCAGTACAGATCAGTTAAACATACATTTGATCGGTGGATTCAAATAAATTAGTAATTAATCATTTACGTTTATTATTTGTAGTCTGTTAATTCAGTTAGGAAATGACTTACGTTGTAAGTGAGAACGTTCCTCATGACCTAAGGGTAGTATGTGTGAAAGTTAGTAAAGAATGTGTTACATCCATATCACACACTTCAGCTTTAATTTTACCAAGTAATTAATAGAACCCACTAAACGATACAACGGTTTACAATAATATGTTCATATCTTTTAACTGTTAAATGTAAGCAGTTGATTCATATATATCGATTCTACTGATAGGAACAGTTATACAACCATCCACATGTTGATGCAGAAAGCCATACAGAACGAGCTTCCAAAAGACTGATGCAATAACATGTATAAAACCAAACTGATGTACAGTCATGTTACAAAGATAGTTTTAATTTACTGAATATCTGTTTTTATAATTTGTTTGTTTTCAATTTCGCGCAAAGCTACCCGAGAGCTATCTGTGCTAGCCGTCCCTAATTTAGCAGTGTAAAACTAGAGGGAAGGCAGCTAGTCATCACTGCCCACCGCTAACTCTTCGGCTACTCTTTACCAACGAATAGTGGGATTGACCTTCACTATATTATCATCCCCACGGTTCAAAGAGCGAGCATGTTTGGTGTAACGAGAATTCGAACCCGCAACCATCGGAATTAGGAGTCGAGCGCCTTAATCACCTGGCCAAGCCGACCGTCTTTACAATAATGTTCAATGTTAACTACACTGATTTATATGTTTTTATAATAATAGTTGAGTTAACTACACTATAATTAATATGTTTTTATAATAATGTGTAATGTTAACTACACTTTAATACATGTTTTTATAATAATAGTTGAAGTTAACTACACTATAATTAATATGTTTTTATAATGTGTAATGTTAACTACACTTTAATACATGTTTTTATAATAATGTTTAAAGTTAACTACAGTATAATTAACATGTTTTTATAATAATGTGTAATGTTAACTACACTTTAATACATGTTTTTATAATAATGTTTAAAGTTAACTACACTATAATTAATATGTTTTTATAATGTGTAATGTTAACTACACTTTAATACATGTTTTTATAATAATGTTTAAAGTTAACTACAGTATAATTAACATGTTTTTATAATAATGTGTAATGTTAACTACACTTTAATACATGTTTTTTATAATAATGTTTAAAGTTAACTACACTATAATTAATATGTTTTTATAATAATGTGTAATGTTAACTACACTTTAATACATGTTTTTTATAATAATGTTTAAAGTTAACTACAGTATAATTAACATGTTTTTTATAATAATGTGTAATGTTAACTACACTTTAATACATGTTTTTTATAATAATGTTTAAAGTTAACTACACTATAATTAACATGTTTTTTATAATAATGTGTAATGTTAACTACACTTTAATACATGTTTTTTATAATAATGTTTAAAGTTAACTACACTATAATTAACATGTTTTTATAATAATGTGTAATGTTAACTACACTTTAATACGTTTTTATAATAATGTTTAAAGTTAACTATACTAATTAATATATGTTTACATAATAATATTTAAAGTTAACTACACTTTAATTAATGTTTTTATAATCATGTTTAAAGTTAACTATACTAATTAATATATGTTTACATAATAATATTTAAAGTTAAATACAGTGTTATTAATATATTCTTTTTCTAATAATGTTTTAAGTTAACTGCACTGTAACTAATGTTTTTCTAATAATGTTTAAAGTTAACTACACTAATTAATATGTTTTTCTAATAAAGTTTAAAATTAACTGCATTGTAATTAATATGTGTGTTTATAATAATATTTAGTTGACAACACATTAATGTGTTTTTCTAATAATGTTTAGTGATGACTACAATGTACTGAATATGAGTTTTTAGAACACTGTTCCATTGTACTTACATTGCACTTAAGCCTATTTAAGTTTTGAGGGAACATGATGGAGTTCTAAAGAAGTCTATAAATGAACGATTTGCGAGGTTTGTATGCAATTCTGAGAAACAACGTGAATTATTTCAGGCACAATTTCTATATCTTCCGTATTGTTCCCGTGTGAACATGCCGGGGGTAAGACGGGTAGGAAAATGGACCGGTTAGAGGTCTACACTGACACCGTTAGCCCCTGTAGTAGGCCGCTAGTCACGGTCTTAACAACATCGAATACCTTAGGTAAAGAAGGCCTTAACAGTAATTAAAAACCTAATCTAAACGTACTTAAAGGCTCAGTGTTTACTGGGAATGTTGACTTTCGATGTTTCATTCATCACGAACGAATTATTATACTACAGTGAAATATATTTCGGATTTCTTACCAGCAGTCAACGTGTCCTACGATTTGATATATTCAGCAAACATTATATTTTAGTAAGATATTAATTAATTAAATGTAAATTTCTACACCAAATCGTACATTAATTTCATATTTCTATTAAGAATTTCGACCACAGACGTCCAGAAAACAAATACGTCTTAAAAATATCAGAAAACTTCACAGTTAATCTACCCAAATAGTTTGTTCCACGCCAGGATGCTTACCCAGCTGGAAAGTTAAACAGCCACACGTCATGACATAGTAATACTTGTGTGCTATAGATGTCGTTGTTCGAAGAGGTAAGTAACAGCTCCAAATATCAGGAAAAAAATAACTGTAAATGAGAGTTTCGAATTTATTTTAAAGAATATTCTCACATAAACCACAATATCAATAACACAGTGTATACTAGAGGAATGTCTACATAGACCAGAGTATTAATAACACAGTGTATACTAGAGGAATGTCTACATAGACCACAGTATTAATAACACAGTTTATACTAGAGGAATGTCTACATAGACCACAGTATTAACAACACAGTTTATACTAGAGGAATGTCTCACATAGACCACAGTATTAATAACACAGTTTATTATTCATGAGGAATGTCTACATAGACCACAGTATTAACAACACAGTTTATACTAGAGGAATGTCTACATGGACCACAGTATTAATAACACAGTTTATACTAGAGGAATGTCTACATAGACCACAGTATTAACAACACAGTTTATACTAGAGGAATGTCTATATGGACCACAGTATTAATAACACTGTATACCTGAAAAATGTCTTCATAGATCACAGTATTAATAACACAGTGCATACTAGAGGAATGTCTCACATGGACCACAGTATTAGTAACAAAGTGTCTAATAGAGGAATGCCTCCTATAGAGCACAGTATTAGTAACACATTGTATACTAGAGGAATGTCCACATAGACCAAAATATTAAGAACACAGTGTATATTTGAGGAATGTCTCACATGGACCAGAGAATTAATAACACAGTGTATACTGGAGCAATATCTACATGGACCAGAGTATTAATAACACAGTGTATACTAGAGGAATGTCTACATAAACCAAAGTATTAATAACACAGTGTATACTAGAGGAACGTCCACATAAACCACAGTTTTAATAACACCGTGTATACTAGAGGAATGTCTACATAAACCACAGTTTTAATAACACAGTGTTTTCTAGAGGAATGTCTACATGGACCAGAGTATTAATAACACAGTGTATACTAGAGGAATGTCTACATGGACCAGAGTATTAATAACACAGTGTATACTAGAGGAATGTCTACATAAACCACAGTATTAATAACACAGTGTATACTAGAGGAATGTATACATAGACCACAGTAGTAATAACACAGTGTATACTAGAGGAATGTCTACATAGACCACAGTATTAATAACACAGTGTATACGAGATGAATGTCTACATAGACCACAGTATTAATAACACAATGTATACTAGAGGAATGTCTACATAAACCACAGTATTAATAACACAGTGTATACTAGAGGAATGTCTACATAGACCACAGTATTAATAACACAGTGTCTACTAGATGGAATGTCTACATAGACCACAGTATTAATAACACAGTGTATACTAGAGGAATGTCTACATAAACCACAGTATTAATAACACAGTGTCTACTAGATGGAATGTCTACATAGACCACAGTATTAATAACACAGTGTATACTAGAGGAATGTCTCACATAGACCACAGTATTAATAACACAGTGTATACTAGAGGAATGTCTGCATAGACCACAGTATTAATAACACAGTGTATACTAGAGGAATGTCTCACATAGACCAGAGTATTAATAACACAGTTTATACTAGAGGAATGTCTCACATAGACCAAAGTATTAATAACATAGTGTATACTAGAGGAATGTCTCACATAGACCACAGTATTAATAACACATTGTATACTAGAGGAATGTCTGCATAGACCACAGTATTAATAACACAGTGTATACTAGATGCAATGTCTCATATAGACCACAGTTTTAATAACTCATTATGCTAAGTGGTCTCTAACAACTGATATATCAGTTCGTCACTAATAACATGTTGAATAATTACATAATTTAGTTATAAGCTTTCACTATCAGTTAGTCACTACTTATAATATGTTATAATATAGATAAACGTTAAACGTGTTAGCTACTACTGATAAACTGTTATAATATAGAGAAATGTTATTGACTGGTTTTCCAGATGTTACAATGAACGCGTTCAGAGGAACTTTCGAAAATCATGTCGAAAAAAACCATGAAGTTGCTTTGGATATGGGTGTGGTAAGTTATATAGCATGGAAAACAAATTCGACATTCAGGATATATCATGTTATACATCTGACAGATATATTAACAGTATTGATATGTTAATTCCCTTAAAGGGATGTTTGTTTAAAAATTGTTTTTATAATACAAAGTTTCAAGACAAATTTTCAGTACTTTTAAATACAAACCGTGAATACAGTTTTATACAATAGAAACAGAAATGCTAAAATACTGTTCTGAGGGTGACAGTTCTTTTTATGGTACATGGACGTCTTTGTTCGTTCTGCAAGTTTAAAGAAATAAATTACAACATCTAGGTCTCATATGGCCCGTTTATTTGAAGTGCTTAACGTGAGTGGTTCGACACATAATACATTTTAGCTATGTCACAACACCCTGAAAACGTTGTACAACACTTTATCACAACAAAACAGAGGCTGAAATATTTATTGTAAGACTTAGTTATGACATCACAACATACAACTTTGGTTATTACTTGACTTTACTGCTATATTACAGAAGTTATGTTTTAAATGGACATTCTGTAGTCTTTAATAAATAACATCGCGCTAGACCGTCGAACGTAGTGTAACTGAAACGTCCGACCGGACCCAGTAGCTGTAGTCACACCACTGTTGTTCACGTGCTGCCCTAGTGTCGGAATATGGATGAGTACACGTTGCTTCTTTAGGGTAGAAGGTTTTTCTCGGATGGATGTCTCGATATTTTACACTGTTTCAGTAAAATACTTATACATATTAATAAATTATCCATTTACACCCCTCTCTCTCTCCGTAAAATAAAATCACACTGAGATACAAAACATACTGCACACGAAACCCGTACACCGTATAACACCACGTTATCATATTTAACCCTTCATGGCACAGTCTTAACACTACAACCGACGCTTGTTTTAAACCACAAACTCGGAACTTGGCTGCGGTTAACAGGTGAGGGACTATCACAGAATGAACAATCTGATTACTCCTACCTGTGGGTGTTTGCTATAAGGTAAAGTGCTATGTCCCTGTGTCCACCGTACGCCGCTATGTGTAAAGCACTCCAGCCGTCTCTATTCGCCAGTCTGGCGTCAGCACCGAATTTTACCAGTAACTTCACCAGCTCTAGATTACCGTTCATACAGCACTGGTGGAGAGCCGTTTGACCTGTCTGGTCATAAAGGTTCACGTTGAGAGAGCCTTCCCAGCGCTGAAGAATGCTCTGGAGTTCACCAGTGTCACCGTTCCGCACGGCCTTCAGGAATATCTCTTGGTAAGACGGGTTAGTTCCGAGAGCCTCACACCTGCTGTTCGCTTCGCTCGAAACGACAGACGTACTTCCAGTTTCGGTGTTAGATCTGACAGTCATCATAGGTCTAGTTTTAATGCAAAGCGCGCACTAGCCTTTTCGTCTGTATTCTACAACAATACTGCCACGTCTGTAGTCACTAGCTTCGCCGCTGGGGAGATTTCAAGTTTTGTCGTTACAACGGTCTGGTTCCCGCGCGAAATCACACAGCAAATAATATCGAATCACTTTCGGATTCCCACGATTGCTCCGCCTATTCTTGCGTGATTGACACCAGGCAAAATGAAATGAGCCAAACGCCAACAGTGATAACCAGTAGCGTGAGAAGACTGTTTTCTGGACTGTTTCTAGGCTACTTGTGGCAGTATCTGAGCTTCAAATAAACTATTTTGTCTAAGTGGAATTAGAAGGAACAAAGAAAAAATTTAACACACACAATCTTCTAACTATCTTCACACATGTACCAGGATTAAAAGTTTGATATATTGAAATAACGCATGATAGCTAATGTCAATCAATATGATAAAAGAGATATCATTCGAAAAAAAAACACACAAACTATTTTATAATCAAATTTAATGTTAATTATTTGTTCCCCCAAACCTATCTTATACGTAAAGTACGTATACGTAAAATAATACGTGTATAATATAAATAATTATATGACTGAATAACAGCCACAATCATGGTTTGATAAACGTTATTTCTCTTTTCAAATCTGTTGCCGCGAGAGGCACGCAAGTTCCGACCTTGAGCTCGAACGTTCTCATGACCTCCATGTAGTAGAGACTGATCTTGTTCTTGGCTGCGATGTAAGAACCGCCAGACGTTGAACGTAGCACGTGACCATAGTCTCACAGCCACTTTCTTTGAACTTGGCTAGTGGCTGCACGACTTTCCGGTCATTGTACCGTGTGGAATTACCTGACCACTGGCAAGTAGATACCCACACATCACTAAGAAGAGGCAGGAGATTTAAAAAAAAAAATCAACTATCGCATTGTCGATTGTGAAATAAACAAATTAGTTTAATATTATAAGAAGTTGTTTACTTATAATAGAAACCTATCGGTCAGAATACTAAGGTAAATAATACAATAACAACCAGAACAATACAACACTGGAAGAATAATCAGTAATACAACACTGGCTATCAATGATGAAACATTATTATAAATAAACATTGCAACATTACTGGATATCAATGATGTAACAATATCATTATCAAACATTACAACACTACTGGCTATCAATGATGTAATATTATTATTATTAAACATTACAACATTACTGGCTACCAATGATATAACAATATTATTAATAAGCATTACAACACTACTGGCTATCAATGATATAACAATATTATTAATAAACATTACAACACTGCTGGCTATCAATGATATAACAATATTATTAATAAGCATTACAACACTACTGGCTATCAATGATATAGCAATATTATTAAGAAGCATTACAACACTACTGGCTAACAATAATATAAAAATATTATTAATAAACATTACAACACTACTGGCTATCAATGATATAACAATATTATTAATAAATATTACAACACTACTGGCTATCAATGATATAACAATATTATTAATAAACATTACAACACTACTTGCTATCAATGATATAACAATATTATTAATGAGCAATACAAAAGAACTGGCTATCAATGATATAACATTATTATTAATAAACATTATAAAACTACTGGATATCAATGAATTAACAACATTATTAATAAGCATGACAAAAACACTGGCTATCAATGATTTAACAATGTTATTTATAAGCATTACAACACTACTAGTTATCAAAGATACAACAATATTGTTAATAAACATTACAACACTTCTTGCTATCAATGATATAACAATACTTTTAATAAACAATACAACACTACTGGCTATCAATAATATAATAATATTATTAACAACAATTACAACACTACTGGCTATCAATAATGTGACAATATTTTTAATAAACAAAACAACACTATAGGCTATCAAAAATATAACAATATTATTAAGAAGCATTAGAACATTACTGGCGATCAAACATATAACAATATTTTTAATAAACATTACAACACAACTGGCTATTAATGATATAACAATATTATTTATATATATTACAACACTACTGGTTATCAATGATTTAACAATATTATTAATAAGCAATACAACACTACTGGCTATCAAATATAAAACAATATTATTAATAAGCATTACAACAGTACTGTCTGCTAATGATATAAGAATATTATTAATAAGCAATATAACACTACTGGCTGTCAAAGATATAACAATATTATTGATAAACATTACAACACTACTGGCTATCAATGATATAAAACTATTATTAATAAACATTACAAGACTACTGGCTATCAATGATGTAACAATATTATTAATAACCATTACAACACTACTGGCTATCAATGATATAAAAATATTATTAATAAACATTACAACACTACTGGCGATCAATGATATAACAATGTTATTAGTAAACATTACAACACTACTGGGTATAAATATTCTAACAATATTTTTAATAAACATTACAAAATTCTGGCTATCAATGATTTAACAATATTATTAATAAGCATTACAACACTACTGGCTATCAATGATGTAACAAAATTATTAATAAGCAATACCACACTACTGGCTATCAAAGATGTAACAATATTATTAATAAGCATTACAACACTACTGGCTATTAATGATTTAACAATATTATCAATAAGCATTACAACATTACTGGCTATCAATGATTTAACAATATTACTAATAAGCATTACAAGACTAATGGCTATCAATGATTTAACAACGTTATTAATAAGCATTACAACAACAATGGCTATCAATGATGTAACAATATATGATTTATAAACAATAAAACACTACTGGCTATCAATGATGTAATAATATTATTAATAAGCGATACAAGACTACTGGCTCTCAGTGATATAATAATATTATTAACAAGCATTACAACACTATTGGTTATGAATGATGTAACAATATTATTAATAAACGATACAACACTATTGGCTACCAATGATATAACAATATTATTACGAAGCATAAGTACACTATTGGCTATCAATGATATAACAATATTATTTAAAAGTATTACAACACTACTGGCTATCAAAGATATAACAATATTATTAATAAAAAATACAACAGAACTGGCTATGAATGATATAACAATATTATTAATAAACATTACAACACTACTGGCTATAAATGATTTAATAATATTATTAATAAGCATTAACACATAAGTGGCTATAAATGGTATAATACTATTAATAATAAATATTACAACACTACTGGCTATCAATGATATAACAATATTATATAAAAGCATTACAACACTACTGGTTAACAATGATATAATAATATTATTAAAAAGCATTACAACACTACTTACTTTCAATGATACAACAATATTATTAATAAAAAATACAACAGAACTGGCTATGAATGATATAACAATATTATTAATAAGCATAAAAACACTACTGGCTATTAATGATTTAACAATATTATTAATAAGCAATGCAACAGAACTGGCTATCAATGATGTAACATTATTATTAACAAACATTATAACAGTACTGGTTATCAATGATTTAACAATATTATTAGTAAACATAACAACAACACTGGCTATCAATGATGAAACAATATTATTAATAAGCAGTAAAACACTATTGGCTATCAATGATGTAATAACATTATTAATAAGCGATACAAGACTACAGGCTAACAATGATTTAACAATATTATTTATAAGCATTACAACACTACTGGCTATCAAAGATATAACAATATTATTATTAAACATTACAACTTTCCTGGCTATCATTGATATAACAATATTATTAATAAACAATACAACACTACTGGATATGAATGATATAATAATATTATTAATAAATATTACAACACTACTGGCTATCAATGATTAATGCATTAAACAATCAATATAACAATATTATTAATTAGCAATACAACACTACTGGCTAACAAAGAGATAACAATATTATTAATAAGCAATAAAACTCTACTGGCTGTCAAAGATTAAAAATATTATTGATAAACATTACAACACTACTGGCTATCAATGATATAAAAATATTATTAATAAACATTACAACACTACTGGCTATCAATGATATAAAAATATTATTAAAAAACATTACAAGACTACTGGCTATCAATGATGTAACAATATTATTAAAAACATTACAAGACTACTGGCTATCAATGATGTAACAATATTATTAATAAACATTATAACACTACTGGCTATCAATGATATAACAATGTTATTAATAAACATTACAACACTACTGGCTATAAATGATGTAACAATATTATTAATAAACATTACAACACTACTGGTTATCAATAATATAACAATATTATGAATAAACATTACAACACTACTGGCTATCAATGATATACCAATATTAATAATAAGCAATACAAAACAGCTGGCTATCAATGATATAAATATAGTATTATTAAAATTACAACATTACTGGCTATCAATGATATAACATTATTATTAATAAACATTACAACACTACTGGCGATAAATGATATAACAATATTATTAATAAACAATATAACACTTCTGCTACCAATGAAAAAACAATATTATTAATAAACATTACAACACTGCTGGCTGTCAATGGCATAACAATTTTTATTATAAAGCATTACAACACTACTGGCTGTCAATAATATAAAAATATTATTAAAAAGCATTTCAACACTACTTGCTACTAATGAGATAACAATAATATTAATAAACCTTACAACTTTACTGGCTACTAATGATATAAAAATATTATTTATAAGCATTACAACACTGATAGCTATCAATGACATAAAAATATTATTAATAAGCATTACAACACTATTGGCTATCAATCATATAACAATATTATTTAAAAGCATTACAACACAACGGACTTTCAATGATACAACAATATTATTAATAAAAAATACAACAGAACTGGCTATGAATGATATAACAATATTATTAATAAGCATAAAAACACTACTGGCTATCAATGATTTAAAAATATTATTAATGAGCAATACAACACCACTGGCTATCAATGATATAAAAATATTATTAATAAACATTAACATAATACTGGCTATCAATGATGTAACATTATTATTAACAAACATTATAACAGTACTGGTTATCAATGATTTAACAATATTATTAGTAAGCATAACAACAACACTGGCTATCAATGATGAAACAATATTATTAATAAGCAGTAAAACACTACTGGCTATCAATGATGTAATAACATTATTAATAAGCGATACAAGACTACAGGCTAACAATGATGTAACAATATTATTAATAAACAATGCAACACTACTGGCTATCAATGATTTAACAATATTATTTATAAGCATTACAACACTACTGGCTATCAAAGATATAACAATATTATTATTAAACATTACAACTTTCCTGGCTATCATTGATATAACAATATTATTAATAAACAATACAACACTACTGGATATGAATGATATAATAATATTATTAATAAATATCACAACACTACTGGCTCTCAATGATGTGACAATATTATTAATAAACAATACAACACTACTGGCTATTAAAGATATAACAATATTATTAAGAAGCATTATAAAACTGCTAACTATCAATGATATAACAATGTTATTTAAAAGCATTACAACACCACTGGCTAACTATGATATAAAAATATTATTAATAAACACTGCAACACAACTGGCTGTCATTGATTTAACAATATTATTTAAAAGCATTACAACACTACTGGCTAGCAATGATAAAACAATATTATTAATAAACAATACAACACTAGTGGCCGTCAATGATATAACAATATTATTATAAAGCATTACCACACTACTGGCTGTCAATGATATAAAAATTTTATTTAAAAGCATTACAACACTACTGGCTGTCAATGATATAAAAATATTATTAATAAGCATTACAACACTACTGACTATCAATGATTTAACCATATTATTAATAAGCATTACAACAACACTGGCAATCAATGATGTAACAATATTATTAATAAGCATTACAACACTACTGGCTATTAATGATTTAACAATATTATCAATAAGCATTACAACATTACTGGCTATCAATGATTTAACAATATTACTAATAAGCATTACAAGACTAAAGGCTGTCAATGATATAAAAAAATTATTAATCAGCATTACAATACTACTGACTATCAATGATTTAACAACGTTATTAATAAGCATTACAACAACAATGGCTATCAATGATGTAACAATATTATTTATAAGCAATAAAACACTACTGGCTATCAATGATGTAATAATATTATTAATAAGCGATACAAGACTACTGGCTCTCAATGATATAATAATGTTATTAACAAGCATTACAACACTATTGGTTATGAATGATGTAACAATATTATTAATAAACGATACAACACTATTGGCTACCAATGATATAACAATATTATTACGAAGCATAAGTACACTATTGGCTATCAATGATATAACAATATTATTTAAAAGTATTCATACACTACTGGCTATCAAAGATATAACAATATTATTAATAAAAAATACAACAGAACTGGCTATGAATGATATAACAATATTATTAATAAACATTACAACACTACTGGCTATAAATGATGTAACAATATTATTAGCATAAGCTATCAATGATATACAACACTACTGGCTATCAATGATATAACAATATTATTAATAAACATTACAACACTACTGGCTATCAATGATGTAACAATATTATTAATAAACATTACAACACTACTGGCTATCAATGATATAACAATATTATTATAAGTATATCAATGATATAAATTACAACATTACTGGCTATCAATGATATAACATTATTATTAATAAACATTACAACACTACTGGCGATAAATGATATAACAATATTATTAATAAACAATATAACACTACTGCTACCAATGATAAAACAATATTATTAATAAACATTACAACACTACTGGCGATAAATGATATAACAATATTATTAATAAACATTACAACACTACTGGCTATAAATGATTTAATAATATTATTAATAAGCATTACAACATAAGTGGCTATGAATGTTATAATACTATTAATGATAAATATTACAACACTACTGGCTATCAATGATATAACAATATTATATAAAAGCATTACAACACTACTGATTAACAATGATATAATAATATTATTAAAAAGCATTACAACACTACTTACTTTCAATGATACAACAATATTATTAATAAAAAATACAACAGAACTGGCTATGAATGATATAACAATATTATTAATAAGCATAAAAACACTACTGGCTATTAATGATTTAACAATATTATTAATAAGCAATGCAACAGAACTGGCTATCAATGATGTAACATTATTATTAACAAACATTATAACAGTACTGGTTATCAATGATTTAACAATATTATTAGTAAGCATAACAACAACACTGGCTATCAATGATGAAACAATATTATTAATAAGCAATAAAACACTACTGGCTATCAATGATGTAATAACATTATTAATAAGCGATACAAGACTACAGGCTATCAATGATTTAACAATATTATTTATAAGCATTACAACACTACTGGCTATCAAAGATATAACAATATTATTATTAAACATTACAACTTTCCTGGCTATCATTGATATAACAATATTATAATAAACAATACAACACTACTGGATATGAATGATATAATAATATTATTAATAAATATCACAACACTACTGGCTATCAATGATGTGACAATATTATTAATAAACAATACAACACTACTGGCTATTAAAGATATAACAATATTATTAAGAAGCATTATAAAACTGCTAACTATCAATGATATAACAATGTTATTTAAAAGCACTACAACACCACTGGCTAACTATGATATAAAAATATTATTAATAAACACTGCAACACTACTGGCTGTCATTGATTTAACAATATTATTTAAAAGCATTACAACACTACTGGCAAACAATGATAAAACAATATTATTAATAAACAATACAACACAACTAGGTATGAATGATGTAACAGTATTATTAAAAAAGCATTACATCACCACTGACTTTCAATGATGTAACAATATTATTAATAAAAAAATACAACAGAACTGGCTATGAATGATATAACAATATTATTAATAAGCATAAAAACACTACTGGCTATCAATGATTTAAAATATTATTAATTACAACACTACTGGCTATCAATGATATAAAAATATTATTAATAAACAACATAATACTGGCTATCAATGATGTAACATTATTATTAACAAACATTATAACAGTACTGGTTATCAATGATTTAACAATATTATTAGTAAGCATAACAACAACACTGGCTATCAATGATGAAACAATATTATTAATAAGCAGTAAAACACTACTGGCTATCAATGATGTAATAACATTATTAATAAGCGATACAAGACTACAGGCTAACAATGATGTAACAATATTATTAATAAACAATGCAACACTACTGGCTATCAATGATTTAACAATATTATTTATAAGCATTACAACACTACTGGCTATCAAAGATATAACAATATTATTATTAAACATTACAACTTTCCTGGCTATCATTGATATAACAATATTATTAATAAACAATACAACACTACTGGATATGAATGATATAATAATATTATTAATAAATATCACAACACTACTGGCTCTCAATGATGTGACAATATTATTAATAAACAATACAACACTACTGGCTATTAAAGATATAACAATATTATTAAGAAGCATTATAAAACTGCTAACTATCAATGATTTAACAATATTATTTAAAAGCATTACAACACTACTGGCAAACAATGATAAAACAATATTATTAATAAACAATACAACACAACTAGGTATGAATGATGTAACAGTATTATTAAAAAGCATTACATCACCACTGACTTTCAATGATACAACAATATTATTAATAAAAAATACAACAGAACTGGCTATGAATGATATAACAATATTATTAATAAGCATAAAAACACTACTGGCTATCAATGATTTAAAAATATTATTAATGAGCAATACAACACCACTGGCTATCAATGATATAAAAATATTATTAATAAACATTAACATAATACTGGCTATCAATGATGTAACATTATTATTAACAAACATTATAACAGTACTGGTTATCAATGATTTAACAATATTATTAGTAAGCATAACAACAACACTGGCTATCAATGATGAAACAATATTATTAATAAGCAGTAAAACACTACTGGCTATCAATGATGTAATAACATTATTAATAAGCGATACAAGACTACAGGCTAACAATGATGTAACAATATTATTAATAAACAATGCAACACTACTGGCTATCAATGATTTAACAATATTATTTATAAGCATTACAACACTATTGGCTATCAAAGATATAACAATATTATTATTAAACATTACAACTTTCCTGGCTATCATTGATATAACAATATTATTAATAAACAATACAACACTACTGGATATGAATGATATAATAATATTATTAATAAATATCACAACACTACTGGCTCTCAATGATGTGACAATATTATTAATAAACAATACAACACTACTGGCTATTAAAGATATAACAATATTATTAAGAAGCATTATAAAACTGCTAACTATCAATGATATAACAATGTTATTTAAAAGCATTACAACACCACTGGCTAACTATGATATAAAAATATTATTAATAAACACTGCAACACTACTGGCTGTCATTGATTTAACAATATTATTTAAAAGCATTACAACACTACTGGCTAGCAATGATAAAACAATATTATTAATAAACAATACAACACTAGTGGCCGTCAATGATATAACAATATTATTATAAAGCATTACCACACTACTGGCTGTCAATGATATAAAAATTTTATTTAAAAAGCATTACAACACTACTGGCTGTCAATGATATAAAATATTATTAATAAGCATTACAACACTACTGACTATCAATGATTTAACCATATTATTAATAAGCATTACAACAACACTGGCAATCAATGATGTAACAATATTATTAATAAGCATTACAACACTACTGGCTATTAATGATTTAACAATATTATCAATAAGCATTACAACATTACTGGCTATCAATGATTTAACAATATTACTAATAAGCATTACAAGACTAAAGGCTGTCAATGATATAAAAAAATTATTAATCAGCATTACAATACTACTGACTATCAATGATTTAACAACGTTATTAATAAGCATTACAACAACAATGGCTATCAATGATGTAACAATATTATTTATAAGCAATAAAACACTACTGGCTATCAATGATGTAATAATATTATTAATAAGCGATACAAGACTACTGGCTCTCAATGATATAATAATATTATTAACAAGCATTACAACACTATTGGTTATGAATGATGTAACAATATTATTAATAAACGATACAACACTATTGGCTACCAATGATATAACAATATTATTACGAAGCATAAGTACACTATTGGCTATCAATGATATAACAATATTATTTAAAAGTATTCATACACTACTGGCTATCAAAGATATAACAATATTATTAATAAAAAATACAACAGAACTGGCTATGAATGATATAACAATATTATTAATAAACATTATAACAGTACTGGTTATCAATGATTTAACAATATTATTAGTAAGCATAACAACAACACTGGCTATCAATGATGAAACAATATTATTAATAAGCAATAAAACACTACTGGCTATCAATGATGTAATAACATTATTAATAAGCGATACAAGACTACAGGCTATCAATGATTTAACAATATTATTTATAAGCATTACAACACTACAGGCTATCAATGATTTAACAATATTATTAATAAGAATTAAAACACTGCTGGCTATCAATGATGTAACAATATTTTTTATAAACATTACAACACCACTCGCTATCAATGATATAAAAATATTATTAATGAACATTATAACACTACTGGTTATCAATGATTTAACAATATTATTACTATGCATAACAACAACACTGGCTATCAATGATGAAACCATATTATTAATAAGCAGTAAAACACTACTGGCTATCAATGATGTAATAATATTATTAATAAGCGATACAAGACTACTGTCTAACAAAGATGTAACAATATTTTTAATAAACAATGCAACACTACTGGCTATCAATGATTTAACAATATTATTTATAAGCATTACAACACTACTGGCTATGAAAGATATAAGAATATTATTATTAAACATTACAACTTTCCTGGCTATCATTGATATAACAATATTATTAATAAACAATACAACACTACTGGATATGAATGATATAATAATATTATTAATAAATATCACAACACTACTGGCTATCAATGATGTGACAATATTATTAATAAACAATACAACACTACTGGCTATCAAAGATATAACAATATTATTAAGAAACATTATAAAACTGCTGGCTATCAATGATATAACAATGTTATTTAAAAGCTTTACAACACCACTGGCTAACAATGATATAAAAATATTATTAATAAACACTGCAACACTACTGGCTGTCATTGATTTAACAATAATATTTAAAAGCATTATAACACTACTGGCTAACAATGATAAAACAATATTATTAATAAACAATACAACACAACTAGCTATGAATGATATAACAATATCATTAAAAGAATTACAACACTAATGTCTTTCAATGATACAAGAATATTATTAATAAAAATACAACACTAGTGGCCGTCAATGATATAACAATATTATTATAAAGCATTACCACACTACTGGCTGTCAATGATATAAAATTTTATTTAAAAGCATTACAACACTACTGGCTGTCAATGATATAAAAATATTATTTAAAAGCATTACAACAACACTGGCAATCAATGATGTAACAATATTATTTATAATCAATACAACACTACTGGCTATCAATGATGAAACAATATTATTAATAAGCAATACAACACCACTGGCTATCAATGATGTAATAATATTATTAATAAGCGATACAAGACTACTGGTTAACAATAATGTAACAAAATTATTAATAAACACTGCAACACTTTTGGCTATCAATGATTAAACAATATGATTTATAAGCATTACAACACTATTGGCTCTAATAGATACAACAATATTATTAATAAACATTACAACACTCCTTGCTATCAATGCTATAACAATATTATTACGAAGCGTAAGAACACTATTGGCTATCAATGATTTAAAAATATTATTAATAAGCATTACAACACTACTGGCTATTAATAATGTACCAATATTATTAATTAGCAAAACAACACTACTGGCTAACAAAGATGTAACAATATTATTAATAAGCAATACAACTCTACTGGCTGTCAAAGATATAACCATATTATTGATAAACATTACAACACTACTGGCTACTAATGATATAACAATATTATTTATAAGCATTACAACACTGATGGCTATCAATGACATAAAAATATTATTAATAAGCATTACAAAACTACTTTCTATCAATCATATAACAATATTACTTAAAAGCATTACAACCCTACTGACTTTTAATGATACAACAATATTATTAATAAAAAATACAACAGAACTGGCTATCAAAGATATAACAATATTATTAAGAAGCATTATAAAACTACTGGCTCTCCTATGATATAACAATGTTATTTAAAAGCATTACAACACCACTTGCTAACTATGATATAACAATATTATTAATAAACACTGCAACACTACTGGCTGTCATTGATTTAACAATATTATTTACAAGCATTACAACACTACTGGCTATCAAAGATATAACAATATTATTAATAATCATTACAACACTACTGGCTATCAATGACATGACAATATTATTAATAAACATTACAACACTACTGGCTATCAATGATATAAAAATATTGTTAATAAACATTACAAGACAACTGGCTATCAATGATGTAACAATATTATTTATAAACATTACAACACTACTGGCTATCAATGATAAAACAATATTATTAATAAACATTATAACACTACTGGCGATCAATGATTTAACAATGTTATTAATAAACATTACAACACTACTGGCTATAAATGATGTAACAATATTATCAATAAACATTACAACACTACTGGCTATCAATGATATAACAAATATTATTACAACACTAATCAAAGCAACACACAAAACTACTGGTCATCAATGATATAAAAATAGTATTATTAAAATTACAACATTACTGGCTATCAATGATATAACAATATTATTATAAAGCATTACAACACAACTGGCTGTGAATTATATAAAAATATTATTAAAAAGCATTTCAACACTACTGGCTACTAATGAGATAACAATATTATTAATAAACCTTACAACACTACTGGATATGAATGATATAACAATATTATTACTATGCATAACAACAACACTGGCTATCAATGATGAAACAATATTATTAATAAGCATTACAACACTACTGGCTAACAATGATGTAAGAATATTATTAATAAACAATACAACACAACTGGCTAACAATGATGTAACAATATTATTAAAGCATTACAACACCACTGGCTATCAATGATTTAACAATATTATTAATAAGCATTACAACACTACTGGCTTGGAATGATATAAAAATATTATTGATAAGCATAAAAACACTACTGGCTATCAATGATTTTATTAATAACATTAAAACACTACTGGCTATAAATGATGTAACAATATTATTAATAAACATTACAACACTACTGGCTATCAATGATATAAAAATATTATTAATAAACATTATAACACTACTGGTTATCAATGATTTAACAATATTATTACTACATAACAACAACACTGGCTATCAATGATGAAACAATATTATTAATAATAAAACACTACTGGCTATCAATGATGTAATAATATTATTAATAAGCGATACAAGACAACTGGCTAACAATGATGTAACAATATTTTTAATAAACAATGCAACACTACTGGCTATTAATGATTTAACAATATTATTTATAAGCATTACAACACTACTGGCTATCAAAATATAACAATATTATTATTAAACATTACAATTTCACTGGCTATCAATGATGTAACAATATTATTAATACAACAACATATACAACACTACTGGCTATCAATGATATAACAATATTATTAATAAGCATTACAACACTACTGGCTACAAATATATAACAATATTATTATTAAACATTACAACTTTCCTGGCTATCAATGATGTGACAATATTATTAATAAACAATACAACACTACTGGCTATCAAAGATATAACAATATTATTAAGAAGCATTACAACACTACTGGCTATCAATGACATGACAATATTATTAATAAACATTACAACACTACTGGCTATCAATGATATAAAAATATTGTTAATAAACATTACAAGACTACTGGCTATCAATGATGTAACAATATTATTAATAAACATTACAACACTACTGGCTATCAATGATAAAACAATATTATTAATAAACATTATAACACTACTGGCGATCAATGATTTAACAATGTTATTAATAAACATTACAACACTACTGGCTATAAATGATGTAACAATATTATCAATAAACATTACAACACTACTGGCTATCAATGATATAACAATATTATGAATAAACATTACAACACTACTGGCTATCAATGATATACCAATATTATTAATAAGCAACACAAAACTACTGGTTATCAATGATATAAAAATAGTATTATTAAAATTACAACATTACTGGCTATCAATGATATAACAATATTATTAATAAACAATATAACACTACTGCTACCAATGATAAAACAATATTATTAATAAACATTACAACACTGCTGGCTGTCAATGATATAACAATATTATTATAAAGCATTACAACACTACTGGCTGTGAATTATATAAAAATATTATTAAAAAGCATTTCAACACTACTGGCTACTAATGAGATAACAATATTATTAATAAACCTTACAACACTACTGGCTACTAATGATATAACAATATTTTAAAAAAGCATTACAACACTGATGGCTATCAATGATATAAAATATTATTAATAAGCATTACAACACTACTGACTATCAATGATTTAACAGTATTATTAAGCATATTAATAATAATAATATTATAAGTAAGCATTACAACACTACTGGCTATCAATGACATAAAAATATTATTAATAAGCATTACAAAACTACTTTCTATCAATCATATAACAATATTACTTAAAAGCATTACAACACTACTGACTTTTAGTGATACAACAATATTATTAATAAACAATACAACAGTACTGGCTATCAATGATATAACAATATTATTAATAAGCATTACAACACTACTGACTAACAATGATAAAACAATATTATTAATAAACAATACAACACAACTAGGTATGAATGATATAACAGTATTATTAAAAAGCATTACAACACCACTGACTTTCAATGATACAACAATATTATTAAAAAAAACACAACACAACTGGCTTGGAATGATATAAAAATATTATTGATAAGCATAAAAACACTACAGGCTATCAATGATTTAACAATATTATTAATAAGAATTAAAACACTGCTGGCAATAAATGATGTAACAATATTTTTTATAAACATTACAACGCCACTGGCTATCAATGATATAAAAATATTATTAATAAACATTATGACACTACTGGTTATCAATGATCTAACAATATTATTACTATGCATAACAACAACACTGGCTATCAATGATGAAACAATATTATTAATAAGCAGTAAAACACTACTGGCTATCAATGATGTAATAATATTATTAATAAGCGATACAAGACAACTGGCTAACAATGATGTAACAATATTTTTAATAAACAATGCAAAACTACTAGCTATTAATGATTTAACAATATTATTTATAAGCATTACAACACTACTGGCTATCAAAATATAACAATATTATTATTAAACATTACAATTTCCTGGCTATCATTGATGTAACAATATTATTAATAAACAATACAACACTACTGGCTATGAATGGTATAATAATATTATTAATAAATATCACAACACTACTGGCTATCAATGATATAACAATATTATTAATAAGCATTACAACACTACTGGCTACAAATATATAACAATATTATTATTAAACATTACATCTTTCCTGGCTATCAATGATGTGACAATATTATTAATAAACAATACAACACTACTGGCTATCAAAGATATAACAATATTATTAAGAAGCATTATAATGATATAAAAATATTATTAATAAGCATTACAACAACACTGGCTATCAATGATATAACAATGTTCTTTAAAAGCATTACAACACCACTGGATAACTAAGATTTAACAATATTATTAATAAACAATACAACACTACTGGCTATGAATGATATAATAATATAATTAATAAATATTACAACACTAATGGCTCTCAATGATATAACAGTATTATTAATAAACATTACAACACTACTGGCTATCAATCATATAACAATATTATTTAAAAGCATTACAACACTAATGACTTTCAATGATACAAGAATATTATTAATAAAAATACAACACTACTGGCTGTCAATGATATAAAAAATATTACTTAAAAGCATTACAACATTACAGGCTGTCAATGATATAAAAATATTATTTAAAAGCATTACAACACTACTGTCTATCAATGATTTAACAATATTATTAATAAGCAATATAACACTACTGGCTATCAATGATGTAACAATATTATTAATAAGCATTACAACACTATTGGCTATTAATGATTTAACAATATTATTATTAAACATTACAATATTACTGGCTATCAATCCTGTAACATTAATATTAATAAACATTATAACAAGACCGGATACCGATGATTTAACAATATTATTAATAAGCATAACAACAACACTGGCTATCAATAATGAAACAATATTGTTAATAAGCAATAGAACACCATTGGCTATCAATGATGTACAAATATTATTAATAAGAAATACAACACTACTGGCTCTTAATGATATAATAATATTATTATTAAACATTACAACACTACTGGCTATCAATGATATAACAATATTATTAATAAATATTACAATACTACTTTCTGTCAATCATGTAATAATATTATGAATAAACATTACAACAGTACTGGCTATCAATGATGTAACAATATTATTAATAAGCAATACAACACTACTGGCTAACCATTATGTAACAGTATTATTAATAAACATTTCAACACTAATGGCTACTAATGAGATAACAATATTATTAATAAGCATTACAACACTACTGGCTATCAATGATATAACAATATTATTAATAAACATTACAACTTTACTGGCTATCAATGATATATTATTAATAAACATTATTAATCAATGAAACAATATTATTAAAGACTACTGGCTATCAATGATGTAACAATATTATTAATAAGCATTACAACACTACTGGCTATCAATGATGTACCAATATTATTAATAAGCATTAACATACTACTGGCTATCAATGATGTAACAATATTATTAATAAACATTATAACACTACTGGCTATCAATGATTTAACAATATTATTTATAAGCATTACAACACTACTGGCTATCAAAATGATGAAATTATTATTACAACTTTCCTTAATGATGTAACAATATTAATAATAAACGATACAACACTACTGGCTATCAATGATGTAATAATATTATTAATAAATATCACAACACTACTGGCTATCAATGATGTAACAATATTATTAATAAACATTACAACACTACTGGCTATCAATGATTTAACAATATTATTAATAAACATTACAACACTACTGGCTATCAAAGATATAACAATATTATTAATAAGCATTACAAAACTACTGGCTATCTATGATATAACAATATTATTAATAAACATTACAACACTACTGGCTATCAATGATATAACAATATTATTAATAAACACTGCAACACTACTGGTTATCAAAGATATAACAATATTATTAATAAACAATACAACACTACTGGCTAGGAATGATATAATAATATTATTAATAAATATTACAACACAACTGGCTCTCAATGATATAACAATATTATTAATAAACATTACAATACTACTGGCTATCAAGGATATAACAATATTATTAATAAACTTTAGAACACTACTGGCTATCAAAGATATAACAATATTATTAATAAACAATACAACACTACTGGCTATGAATGATATAATAATATTATTAATAAATATTACAACACAACTGGCTCTCAATGATATAACAATATTATTAATAAACATTACAACACTACTGGCTATCAATGATGTAACAATATTATTATTAAACATTACAATATTACTAGCTACCAATCATGTAACATTATTATTAATAAACATTATAACACGACTGGATACCAATGATTTAACAATATTATTAACAAGCATAACAACAACCCTGGCTATCAATGATAAAACAATATTATTAATAAGCAATACAACACCACTGGCTATCAATGATGTAATAATATTATTAATAAGCGATACAAGACTACTATCTCTCAATGATATAACAATATTATTAATAAGCATTACAACATAAGCGGCTATTAAAGATAAAACAATATTATTAATAAGCATTACAACACTACTCTCTGCTAATGATATAAGAATATTATTAAAAACATTACAACACTACTGGCTAAGAAAGATATAACAATATTATTAATAAACATTCCAACACTACAGGCTATCAATGATATAAGAATATTATTTAAAAGCATTACAACACTACTGGCTGTCAATGATATAAAAATATTAATAATAAGCATTACAACACTACTGCCTATCAATGATGTAACAAAATTATTAATAAGCAATACAACACTACTGGCTATTAATGATGTTACAATATTATTAATAAGCATTACAACACTACTGGCTATTAATGATTTAACAAAATTATTAATAAGCATTACAACACTAATGGCTATCAATGATATAAAAATATTATTAATATGCATTACAACACAACTGACTATGAATGATTTAACAATATCATTAATAAGCATTATAAAAACACTGGCTATCAATGATATAAAAATATTATTAATAAGCATTACAGCACTCCTGACTATCAATGATTTAACAATATTATTAATAAGCATTACAACAACACCGGCAATCAATGATGTAAGAATATTATTTATATGCAACACAACACTACTGGCTATCAATGATATAAAAATATTATTATTAAACATTACAATATTACTGGCTGTCAATCATGTATCATTATTATTATAAACATTATAACACGACCGGATACCTGTGATTTAACAATATTATTAATAAGCATAACAATAAAACTGGCTATCAATGATGAAACAATATTATTAATAAGCAATACAACACCACTGGCTATCAATGATGTGATAATATTATTAATAAGCGATACAAGACTACTGGCTAACAATGATGTAACAAAATTATTAAAAAACACTGCAACACTCCTTGCTATCAATGATATAACAAAATTATTAATAAACAATACAACACTACTGGCTATCAATGATATAATAATATTAGTAACAAGCATTACAACACTATTGGTTATCAATGATGTGACAATATTATCAATAAACAATACAAGACTATTGGCTACCAAAGATATAACAATATTATTACGAAGCATAAGAACACTATTGGGTATCAATGATTTAAAAATAATATTAATAAGCATTACAACACTACTGGCTATCAATGATGTAACAATATTATTAATAAGCAATACAACAGTACTGGCTATCAAAGATGTAACAATATTATTAATAAGCTATACAACACTACTGGCTGTCAAAGATATAACAATATTATTGATAAACATTACAACACTATTGGCTATCAATGACATAACAATATTATTAATAACCATTACAAGACTACTGGCTATCAATGATATAAAAATATTATTAATAAACATTACAAGACTACTGGCTATCAATGATATAACAATATTATTAATAAACATTACAACACTACTGGCGATCAATGATATAACAACGTTATTAATAAACATTACAACACTACTGGCTATAAATGATGTAACAATATTATTAATAAACATTACAACACTACTGGCTATGAATGATATAAGAATATTATGAATAAACATTACAAAACTACTGGCTATCAATGATATAGAAATAGTATTATTAAAATTACAACATTACTGGCTATCAATGATATAACAATATTATTAATAAACAATATAACACTACTGCTACTAATGATAAAACAATATTATTAATAAACATTACAACACTGCTGGCTGTGAATGATATAACAATAATATTATAAAGCATTACAAAACTACTGGCAGTCAATGATATAAAAATATTATTAAAAAGCATTTCAACACTACTGGCTACTAATGAGATAACAATATTATTAATAAACCTTACAACACTACTGGCTACTAATGATATAACAATATTATTAATAAGCATTACAACACTGATGGCTATCAATGACATAAAAATATTATTAATAAGCATTACAACACTACTGACTATCAATGATTTAACAATATTATTAAGAAGCATATTAATAATAATAATATTATACGTAAGCATTAGAACACTACTGGCTATCAATGATATAACAATATTATTTAAAAGCATTACAAAACTACTGGGTAACAATGATAAAACAATATTATTAATAAACAATACATCACAACCAGGTATGAATGATATAACAGTATTATTAAAAAGCATTACAACACTACTGACTTTCAATGATACAACAATATTATTAATAAAAAATACAACACAACTGGCTATGAATGATATAACAATATTATTAATAAGCATAAAAACACTACTGGCTATCAATGATTTAACAATATTATTAATAAGCATTAAAACACTGCTGGGTATCAATGATGTAACAATATTATTTATAAACATTACAACACCACTGGCTATCAATGATATAAAAATATTATTAATAAACATTACAACACTACTGGCTATCAATGATCTAACAATATTATTATTAAACATTAACATATTACTGGCTATCAATGATGTAACATTATTATTAATAAACATTATAACACTACTGGTTATCAATGATTTAACAATATTATTACTATGCATAACAACAACACTTGCTATCAATGATGAAACAATATTATTAATAAGCAGTTAAACGCTACTGGCTATTAATGATGTAATAATATTATTAATAAGCGATACAAGACTACTGGCTATCAATGATGTAACAATATTTTTAATAAACAATGCAACACTACTGGCTATCAATGATTTAACAATATTATTTATAAGCATTACAACACTACTGGCTATGAAAGATATAAGAATATTATTATTAAACATTACAACTTTCCTGGCTATCATTGATATAACAATATTATTAATAAACAATACAACACTACTGGATATGAATGATATAATAATATTATTAATAAATATCACAACACTACTGGCTATCAATGATGTGACAATATTATTAATAAACAATACAACACTACTGGCTATCAAAGATATAACAATATTATTAAGAAACATTATAAAACTGCTGGCTATCAATGATATAACAATGTTATTTAAAAGCTTTACAACACCACTGGCTAACAATGATATAAAAATATTATTAATAAACACTGCAACACTACTGGCTATCATTGATTTAACAATAATATTTAAAAGCATTATAACACTACTGGCTAACAATGATAAAACAATATTATTAATAAACAATACAACACAACTAGCTATGAATGATATAACAATATCATTAAAAAGAATTACAACACTAATGTCTTTCAATGATACAAGAATATTATTAATAAAAAATACAACACTAGTGGCCGTCAATGATATAACAATATTATTATAAAGCATTACCACACTACTGGCTGTCAATGATATAAAAATTTTATTTAAAAGCATTACAACACTACTGGCTGTCAATGATATAAAAATATTATTTAAAAGCATTACAACAACACTGGCAATCAATGATGTAACAATATTATTTATAATCAATACAACACTACTGGCTATCAATGATGAAACAATATTATTAATAAGCAATACAACACCACTGGCTATCAATGATGTAATAATATTATTAATAAGCGATACAAGACTACTGGTTAACAATAATGTAACAAAATTATTAATAAACACTGCAACACTTTTGGCTATCAATGATTAAACAATATGATTTATAAGCATTACAACACTATTGGCTCTAATAGATACAACAATATTATTAATAAACATTACAACACTCCTTGCTATCAATGCTATAACAATATTATTACGAAGCGTAAGAACACTATTGGCTATCAATGATTTAAAAATATTATTAATAAGCATTACAACACTACTGGCTATTAATAATGTACCAATATTATTAATTAGCAAAACAACACTACTGGCTAACAAAGATGTAACAATATTATTAATAAGCAATACAACTCTACTGGCTGTCAAAGATATAACCATATTATTGATAAACATTACAACACTACTGGCTACTAATGATATAACAATATTATTTATAAGCATTACAACACTGATGGCTATCAATGACATAAAAATATTATTAATAAGCATTACAAAACTACTTTCTATCAATCATATAACAATATTACTTAAAAGCATTACAACCCTACTGACTTTTAATGATACAACAATATTATTAATAAAAAAATACAACAGAACTGGCTATCAAAGATATAACAATATTATTAAGAAGCATTATAAAACTACTGGCTCTCCTATGATATAACAATGTTATTTAAAAGCATTACAACACCTACTTGCTAACTATGATATAACAATATTATTAATAAACACTGCAACACTACTGGCTGTCATTGATTTAACAATATTATTTACAAGCATTACAACACTACTGGCTATCAAAGATATAACAATATTATTAATAATCATTACAACACTACTGGCTATCAATGACATGACAATATTATTAATAAACATTACAACACTACTGGCTATCAATGATATAAAAATATTGTTAATAAACATTACAAGACAACTGGCTATCAATGATGTAACAATATTATTTATAAACATTACAACACTACTGGCTATCAATGATAAAACAATATTATTAATAAACATTATAACACTACTGGCGATCAATGATTTAACAATGTTATTAATAAACATTACAACACTACTGGCTATCAATGATGTAACAATATTATCAATAAACATTACAACACTACTGGCTATCAATGATATAACAATATTATGAATAAACATTACAACACTACTGGCTATCAATGATATACCAATATTATTAATAAGCAACACAAAACCACTGGTTATCAAGGATATAAAAATAGTATTATTAAAATTACAACATTACTGGCTATCAATGATATAACAATATTATTATAAAGCATTACAACACAACTAAAGCATTACAACAATGATATAAAAAATATTATTAAAAAGCATTTCAACACTACTGGCTACTAATGAGATAACAATATTATTAATAAACCTTACAACACTACTGGCTACTAATGATATAACAATATTATTAAAAAGCATTACAACACTGATGGCTATCAATGATATAAAATATTATTAATAAGCATTACAACACTACTGACTATCAATGATTTAACAGTATTATTAAGAAGCATATTAATAATAATAATATTATAAGTAAGCATTACAACACTACTGGCTATCAATGACATAAAAATATTATTAATAAGCATTACAAAACTACTTTCTATCAATCATATAACAATATTATTAAAAGCATTACAACACTACTGACTTTTAATGATACAACAATATTATTAATAAACAATACAACAGTACTGGCTATCAATGATATAAAATATTATTAATAAGCATTACAACACTTCTGACTAACAATGATAAAAGAATATTATTAATAAACAATACAACACAACTAGGTATGAATGGTATAACAGTATTATTAAAAAGCATTACAACACCACTGACTTTCAATGATACAACAATATTATTAATAAAAAACACAACACAACTGGCTTGGAATGATATAAAATATTATTGATAAGCATAAAAACACTACAGGCTATCAATGATTTAACAATATTATTAATAAGAATTAAAACACTGCTGGCTATAAATGATGTAACAATATTTTTTATAAACATTACAACGCCACTGGCTATCAATGATATAAAAATATTATTAATAAACATTATAACACTACTGGTTATCAATGATTTAACAATATTATTACTATGCATAACAACAACACTGGCTATCAATGATGAAACAATATTATTAATAAGCAGTAAAACACTACTGGCTATCAATGATGTAATAATATTATTAATAAGCGATACAAGACAACTGGCTAACAATGATGTAACAATATTTTTAATAAACAATGCAACACTACTAGCTATTAATGATTTAACAATATTATTTATAAGCATTACAACACTACTGGCTATCAAAATATAACAATATTATTATTAAACATTACAATTTCCTGGCTATCATTGATGTAACAATATTATTAATAAACAATACAACACTACTGGCTATGAATGGTATAATAATATTATTAATAAATATCACAACACTACTGGCTATCAATGATATAACAATATTATTAATAAGCATTACAACACTACTGGCTACAAATATATAACAATATTATTATTAAACATTACAACTTTCCTGGCTATCAATGATGTGACAATATTATTAATAAACAATACAACACTACTGGCTATCAAAGATATAACAATATTATTAAGAAGCATTACAACACTACTGGCTATCAATGACATGACAATATTATTAATAAACATTACAACACTACTGGCTATCAATGATATAAAAATATTGTTAATAAACATTACAAGACTACTGGCTATCAATGATGTAACAATATTATTAATAAACATTACAACACTACTGGCTATCAATGATATAAAAATATTGTTAATAAACATTACAAGACTACTGGCTATCAATGATGTAACAATATTATTAATAAACATTACAACACTACTGGCTATCAATGATATAACAATATTATTAATAAACATTATAACACTACTGGCGATCAATGATTTAACAATATTATCAATAAACATTTCAACACTACTGGCTATCAATGATATAACAATATTATGAATAAACATTACAACACTACTGGCTATCAATGATATACCAATATTATTAATAAGCAACACAAAACTACTGGTTATCAATGATATAAAAATAGTATTATTAAAATTACAACATTACTGGCTATCAATGATATAACAATATTATTAATAAACAATATAACACTACTGCTACCAATGATAAAACAATATTATTAATAAACATTACAACACTGCTGGCTGTCAATGATATAACAATATTATTATAAAGCATTACAACACTACTGGCTGTGAATTATATAAAAATATTATTAAAAAGCATTTCAACACTACTGGCTACTAATGAGATAACAATATTATTAATAAACCTTACAACACTACTGGCTACTAATGATATAACAATATTATTAAAAAGCATTACAACACTGATGGCTATCAATGATATAAAATATTATTAATAAGCATTACAACACTACTGACTATCAATGATTTAACAGTATTATTAAGAAGCATATTAATAATAATAATATTATAAGTAAGCATTACAACACTACTGGCTATCAATGACATAAAAATATTATTAATAAGCATTACAAAACTACTTTCTATCAATCATATAACAATATTACTTAAAAGCATTACAACACTACTGACTTTAGTGATACAACAATATTATTAATAAACAATACAACAGTACTGGCTATCAATGATATAACAATATTATTAATAAGCATTACAACACTACTGACTAACAATGATAAAACAATATTATTAATAAACAATACAACACAACTAGGTATGAATGATATAACAGTATTATTAAAAAGCATTACAACACCACTGACTTTCAATGATACAACAATATTATTAATAAAAACACAACACAACTGGCTTGGAATGATATAAAAATATTATTGATAAGCATAAAAACACTACAGGCTATCAATGATTTAACAATATTATTAATAAGAATTAAAACACTGCTGGCAATAAATGATGTAACAATATTTTTTATAAACATTACAACGCCACTGGCTATCAATGATATAAAATATTATTAATAAACATTATGACACTACTGGTTATCAATGATCTAACAATATTATTACTATGCATAACAACAACACTGGCTATCAATGATGAAACAATATTATTAATAAGCAGTAAAACACTACTGGCTATCAATGATGTAATAATATTATTAATAAGCGATACAAGACAACTGGCTAACAATGATGTAACAATATTTTTAATAAACAATGCAAAACTACTAGCTATTAATGATTTAACAATATTATTTATAAGCATTACAACACTACTGGCTATCAAAATATAACAATATTATTATTAAACATTACAATTTCCTGGCTATCATTGATGTAACAATATTAATAATAAACAATACAACACTACTGGCTATGAATGGTATAATAATATTATTAATAAATATCACAACACTACTGGCTATCAATGATATAACAATATTATTAATAAGCATTACAACACTACTGGCTACAAATATATAACAATATTATTATTAAACATTACATCTTTCCTGGCTATCAATGATGTGACAATATTATTAATAAACAATACAACACTACTGGCTATCAAAGATATAACAATATTATTAAGAAGCATTATAATGATATAAAAATATTATTAATAAGCATTACAACAACACTGGCTATCAATGATATAACAATGTTCTTTAAAAGCATTACAACACCACTGGATAACTAAGATTTAACAATATTATTAATAAACAATACAACACTACTGGCTATGAATGATATAATAATATAATTAATAAATATTACAACACTAATGGCTCTCAATGATATAACAGTATTATTAATAAACATTACAACACTACTGGCTATCAATCATATAACAATATTATTTAAAAGCATTACAACACTAATGACTTTCAATGATACAAGAATATTATTAATAAAAAATACAACACTACTGGCTGTCAATGATATAAAATATTACTTAAAAGCATTACAACATTACAGGCTGTCAATGATATAAAAATATTATTTAAAAAAGCATTACAACACTACTGTCTATCAATGATTTAACAATATTATTAATAAGCAATATAACACTACTGGCTATCAATGATGTAACAATATTATTAATAAGCATTACAACACTATTGGCTATTAATGATTTAACAATATTATTATTAAACATTACAATATTACTGGCTATCAATCCTGTAACATTAATATTAATAAACATTATAACAAGACCGATACCGATGATTTAACAATAATATTAATAAGCATAACAACAACACTGGCTATCAATAATGAAACAATATTGTTAATAAGCAATAGAACACCATTGGCTATCAATGATGTACAAATATTATTAATAAGAAATACAACACTACTGGCTCTTAATGATATAATAATATTATTATTAAACATTACAACACTACTGGCTATCAATGATATAACAATATTATTAATAAATATTACAATACTACTTTCTGTCAATCATGTAATAATATTATGAATAAACATTACAACAGTACTGGCTATCAATGATGTAACAATATTATTAATAAGCAATACAACACTACTGGCTAACCATTATGTAACAGTATTATTAATAAACATTTCAACACTAATGGCTACTAATGAGATAACAATATTATTAATAAGCATTACAACACTACTGGCTATCAATGATATAACAATATTATTAATAAACATTACAACTTTACTGACTATCAATGATATAAAAATATTATTAACAAACATTAAAAGACTACTGACTGTCAATGATGTAACAATATTATTAATAAGCATTACAACACTACTGGCTATCAATGATCTACCAATATTATTATGAAACATTAACATATTACTGGCTATCAATGATGTAACATTATTATTAATAAACATTATAACACTACTGGTTATCAATGATTTAACAATATTATTACTAAGCATAACAATAACATTGGCTATAAATGATGAAACTATATTATTAATAAGCAGTAAAACACTACTGGCTATCAATGATGTAATAATATTATTAATAAGCGATACCAGACTACCGGCTAACAATGATGTAACAATATTATTAATAAACAACGCAACACTACTGGCTATCAATGATTTAACAATATTATTTATAAGCATTACAACACTACTGGCTATCAAAGATATAACAATATTATTATTAAACATTACAACTTTCCTGGCTATCATTGATGTAACAATAGTAATAATAAACGATACAACACTACAGGCTATGAATGATATAATAATATTATTAATAAATATCACAACACTACTGGCTATCAATGATATAACAATATTATTAATAAACATTACAACACTACTGGCTATCAATGATGTGACAATATTATTAATAAACAATACAACAGTACTGGCTATCAAAGATATAATAATATTATTAATAAGCATTATAAAACTACTGGCTCTCCTATGATATAACAATATTATTTAAAAGCATTACTGGCTACACTGGCTAACTTTATGATATAACAATATTATTAATAAACAATACAACTTACTACTGCACAGCTGGGAATGATATAACAATATTATAATAAACATTACCGGCACAATGATATGGCCGTCTAAACAATGATGTCAATATAACAATATTATTAATAAACATTACAACACTACTGGCTATCAATGATATAACAATATTATTAATAAACTTTACAACACTACTGGCTATCAATGATATAACAATATTATTAATAAACAATACAATACTACTGGCTATGAATGATATAATAATATTGTTAATAAATATTACAACACATACTGGCTATCAATGATATAACAATATTATTAATAAACATTACAACACTACTGGCTATCAATGATGTAACAATATTATTATTAAACATTACAATATTACTAGCTACCAATCATGTAACATTATTATTAATAAACATTATAACACGACTGGATACCAATGATTTAACAATATTATTAACAAGCATAACAACAACCCTGGCTATCAATGATAAAACAATATTATTAATAAACAATACAACACCACTGGCTATCAATGATGTAATAATATTATTAATAAGCGATAGAAGACTACTATCTCTCAATGATATAACAATATTATTAATAAGCATTACAACATAAGCGGCTATTAAAGATAAAACAATATTATTAATAAGCATTACAACACTACTCTCTGCTAATGATATAAGAATATTATTAAAAAACATTACAACACTACTGGCTAAGAAAGATATAACAATATTATTAATAAACATTCCAACACTACAGGCTATCAATGATATAAGAATATTATTTAAAAGCATTACAACACTACTGGCTGTCAATGATATAAAAATATTAATAACAAGCATTACAACACTACTGCCTATCAATGATGTAACAAAATTATTAATAAGCAATACAACACTACTGGCTATTAATGATGTTACAATATTATTAATAAGCATTACAACACTACTGGCTATTAATGATTTAACAAAATTATTAATAAGCATTACAACACTAATGGCTATCAATGATATAAAAATATTATTAATATGCATTACAACACAACTGACTATGAATGATTTAACAATATCATTAATAAGCATTATAAAAACACTGGCTATCAATGATATAAAAATATTATTAATAAGCATTACAGCACTCCTGACTATCAATGATTTAACAATATTATTAATAAGCATCACAACAACACCGGCAATCAATGATGTAAGAATATTATTTATATGCAACACAACACTACTGGCTATCAATGATATAAAAAATATTATTATTAAACATTACAATATTACTGGCTGTCAATCATGTATCATTATTATTAATAAACATTATAACACGACCGGATACCTGTGATTTAACAATATTATTAATAAGCATAACAATAAAACTGGCTATCAATGATGAAACAATATTATTAATAAGCAATACAACACCACTGGCTATCAATGATGTGATAATATTATTAATAAGCGATACAAGACTACTGGCTAACAATGATGTAACAAAATTATTAAAAAACACTGCAACACTCCTTGCTATCAATGATATAACAAAATTATTAATAAACAATACAACACTACTGGCTATCAATGATATAATAATATTAGTAACAAGCATTACAACACTATTGGTTATCAATGATGTGACAATATTATCAATAAACAATACAAGACTATTGGCTACCAAAGATATAACAATATTATTACGAAGCATAAGAACACTATTGGGTATCAATGATTTAAAAATAATATTAATAAGCATTACAACACTACTGGCTATCAATGATGTAACAATATTATTAATAAGCTATACAACACTACTGGCTGTCAAAGATATAACAATATTATTGATAAACATTACAACACTATTGGCTATCAATGACATAACAATATTATTAATAACCATTACAAGACTACTGGCTATCAATGATATAAAAATATTATTAATAAACATTACAAGACTACTGGCTATCAATGATATAACAATATTATTAATAAACATTACAACACTACTGGCGATCAATGATATAACAACGTTATTAATAAACATTACAACACTACTGGCTATAAATGATGTAACAATATTATTAATAAACATTACAACACTACTGGCTATGAATGATATAAGAATATTATGAATAAACATTACAAAACTACTGGCTATCAATGATATAGAAATAGTATTATTAAAATTACAACATTACTGCTATTAATGATATATCAATATTATTAATAAACAATATAACACTATGCTACTAATGATAAAACAATATTATTAATAAACATTACAACACTGCTGGCTGTGAATGATATAACAATAATATTATAAAGCATTACAAAAAACTACTGGCAGTCAATGATATAAAAATATTATTAAAAAGCATTTCAACACTACTGGCTACTAATGAGGATAACAATATTATTAATAAACCTTACAACACTACTGGCTACTAATGATATAACAATATTATTAATAAGCATTACAACACTGATGGCTATCAATGACATAAAATATTATTAATAAGCATTACAACACTACTGACTATCAATGATTTAACAATATTATTAAGAGCATATTAATAATAATAATAATATTATACGTAAGCATTAGAACACTACTGGCTATCAATGATATAACAATATTATTTTAAAAGCATTACAAAACTACTGGGTAACAATGATAAAACAATATTATTAATAAACAATACATCACAACCAGGTATGAATGATATAACAGTATTATTAAAAGCATTACAACACTACTGACTTTCAATGATACAACAATATTATTAATAAAAATACAACACAACTGGCTATGAATGATATAACAATATTATTAATAAGCATAAAAACACTACTGGCTATCAATGATTTAACAATATTATTAATAAGCATTAAAACACTGCTGGGTATCAATGATGTAACAATATTATTTATAAACATTACAACACCACTGGCTATCAATGATATAAAAAATATTATTAATAAACATTACAACACTACTGGCTATCAATGATCTAACAATATTATTATTAAACATTAACATATTACTGGCTATCAATGATGTAACATTATTATTAATAAACATTATAACACTACTGGTTATCAATGATTTAACAATATTATTACTATGCATAACAACAACACTTGCTATCAATGATGAAACAATATTATTAATAAGCAGTTAAACGCTACTGGCTATTAATGATGTAATAATATTATTAATAAGCGATACAAGACTACTGGCTATCAATGATGTAACAATATTTTTAATAAACAATGCAACACTACTGGCTATCAATGATTTAACAATATTATTTATAAGCATTACAACACTACTGGCTATGAAAGATATAACAATATTATTAATAAACAATACAACACTACTGGCTATGAATGATATAATAATATTATTAATAAATATCACAACACTACTGGCTATCAATGATATAACAATATAATTAATAAACATTACAACACTACTGGCTATGAATGATGTGACAATATTATTAATAAACAATACAACACTACTGGCTATCAAAGATATAACAATATTATTAAGAAGCATTATAATGATATAAAAATATTATTAATAAGCCTTACAACACTACTGACTATCAATGATTTAACAATATTATTAATAAGCATTACAACAACACTGGCTATCAATGATATAACAATGTTATTTAAAAGCATTATAACACCACTGGCTAACAATGATAAAACTATATTATTAATAAACAATACAACACAACTAGCTATGAATGATATAACAATATCATTAAAAAGCATTACAACACTAATGATTTTCAATGATACAAAAATATTATTTATAAAAAATACAACACTACTGGCCGTCAATGATATAACAATATTATTAAAAAGCCTTACAACACAACTGGCTATCAATGATTTAACAATATTATTAATAAGCATTTTAACACTATTGGCTATCAATGATGTAACAAAATTATTAATAAGCAATACAACACTACTGGCTATCAATGATGTAACAATATTATTAATAAGCATTACAACACTACTGGCTATTAATGATTTAACAATATTAATAATAAGCATTACAACAACATTGGCAATCAATGATGTAACAATATTATTTATAAGCAATACAACACTACTGGCTATCAATGATATAAAAAATATTATTATTTAACATTACAATATTACTGGCTATCAATCATGTAACATTATTATTAATAAACATTATAACACGACCGGATACCAATGATTTAACAAATTATTAATAAGCATAACAACAACACTGGCTATCAATGATGAAACAATATTATTACTAAGCAATACAACACCACTGGCTATCAATGATGTAATAATATTATTCATAAGCAATACAACACTACTGGCTCTCAATGATATAATAATATTATTATTAAAAATTACAACACTACTGGCTATCAATGATATAACAATATTATTAATAAATATTACAACACTACTTTCTATCAATCATGTAACAATATTATGAATAAACATTACAACACTACAGGCTATTAATGATATAAGAATATTATGAATAAGCATTACAACAGTACTGGCTATCAATGATGTAACAATATTATTAATAAAGCAATACAACACTACTGGTTAACCATTATGTAACAGTATTATTAATAAACATTACAACACTACTGGCTATCAATGATTTAACAATATTAATAAGCATAACAACTACACTGGCTATCAATGATGTAACAATATTATTAATATGGAATACAAAAAACTACTGGCTATCAATGATGTAATAATATTATTAACAAGCGATACAAGACTACTGGCTAACAATGATGTAAAAAAATATTATTAATAATCATTACATTACTACTGGCTATCAATCATATAACAATATTATATAGAAGCATTACAACACAACTGGCTAACTATGATATAACAATATTATTAACCAACAATAAAACACTACTGGGTATCAAAGATATAACAATATTGTTTATAAACAATACAACACTACTGGCTAACAATGATATAACAATATTATTAATAAATATTACAACACTATTGGCTATCAATGATATAACAATATTATTTTTAAGCATTACAACACTACTTGCTCTCAATGATATAACAATATTTTTAATAAGCATTTCAAATCTTCTGGCTATCAATGATGTAACAATATTAATTATAAGCTATACAACACTACTGGCTCTCAATTATGTTGAAAATTATTAATAAGCAATACAACACTGCTGGCTATCAATGATTTAACAATATGGTTAATAAGCATTACAACACTACTGGCTATCAATGATGTAACAATATTATTTATAAACAATGCAACACTACTGGCTATCAATGATGTAACAATATTATTAATAAACAATACAACACTACTGGCTCTGAAAGATAAATACAATATTATTAATAAACATTACAATACTACTGGCTGTCAATGACATAAACAATATTATTAATAAACATTACAACACTACTGGCTATCAATGATATAACAATATTATTGATAAGTATAACAACTCTAATTGCCATCAATTATGTAACACATTATTAATAAGCATTACAACACCACTGTCTATCAATGATATAACAATAATATTAATAAGCATTACAACACTACTTTATATCAATGATGTAAATAATATTTTTAAAAAACATTTCAACAATACTCAAGCTATCAATGATGTAACAAAATTATTAATAAACAATTTAAGCACTACTTGGTTATCATTGATGTGTAACAATATTATTAATAAACAATTGAACACTACTGGCTACCAATGATATAACAATATTAATAAACATTACAACACTACTGGCTATCAATGATGTAACAATATTATTAATAAACATTACAACACTACTGGCTATCATTATATAACAATATTATTATTAAACATTACAACACTACTAACTATCAATGATATAACAATATTATTAATAAATATTACAACACTACTGGCTATCAATGATGTAACAATATTATGAAGAAGCAATACTAATATTATTGGCTATCAATGATGTAACAATTTTATTAATAAATACATAAAACACTACTGGCTATCAATGATTTTAATAATATTATGAATAAACATTACAACACTACTGGCTATCAATGATTATAACAATAGTATTATTATTAAATATTACAAGATTACTGGCTGTCAATGATGTAACATTATTATTAATAAACTCTATAACACTACTATTTACATCAATGATTTAACAATATTATTGATTGGTATTACAATACTACTGGCTATCAAAGATACTTAATAATGTTGTTAATAAACAGTACCATAACTTACTATTATTTCATCATCAATGATATAAATAATATTATTGTAATGCATTACAACACTGGTATTTATCAATGATATGACAATATTGTTAATAAACAATACAACATTACTGGCTATCAATGATGTAACAATATTATTAATAAGCATTACAACACTACTGGGTATCAATGATGTAACAATATTATTAATTAATATTGGAATATTCCGGCTGTGTGTGTTTTCTTGCAGCAAATCTACAAAGGGCTATCTGTTCAGCCCATTAAGGGGAATCGAAACTCTAACCTTGTAAATCGAGACATACCGCTGTACTAAGTGTGTTAATCTGTTATTAACGTAACAATATTATTAATCAACATTAGAACTATACATGCAGCAAAATGATGTTGCATTATTATTAATAAACTTTACATTACTGGCTGTCACTGATGGAACCATATTATTAATTATAATCACAATATTACCGGCTGTCTTTAAAGTAGCGATATTGTTAATAAACATTACAACATTACTTCTTATAATTGTGTAACATTATTAGTAATAAGCATTACAACGTTAGCGGCTTTTAACAATGTAACAATATAAGTAATAACTATTTCAGCATTATTGGTTATCAATACTTTGACATTATTATTAATAAACATTTCAAAATTATTGTGCATCAAAGATGTAACAATATTATTGATAAATTTTACAACATCACTGGCTGTCATTAAAGTAACAATATTATTAATAGATATTGCAACATCTACTCGCTTATCAATGATATAACATTCTTATTTATAAACATTATAACGTTACTGGCTATTAATGATGTAACATTATTATTTCTAAACTTTACATTAGTGCTAGCAATGATTTAAACATATTATTAAACATTACTGGCTATCAATGATGTAACAATATTATTAATAAACATTACAACCTTACTGGCTGTTATTAATGTACCAATATTATTAATAAGTATTAGCAAATTACTGGCTATTAATGATGTAACAAAATTATTATAAACATTACAACATTACAGGCTACAATTGCTGTTACAATATTATCAATAAATATTACAACATTAATTGTTATAAATTATGTAACAATACAATATTATTAATAAATATTCGAACATTACTGGCTGTTATTATTGTATCAATATTATTAATAAACATTACTGGCTATCAATGATTTAACAATTTTATTAATAAACATAACAACATTACAGTCTGTCATTAATGTTACAATATTATTAATATGCTTTATAATATTACTGGTTATTAATGATGTGACACTATTATTAAATAAATATTATAACATTACTAGTTATTAATGATGTGACACTATTATAAATAAATATTATAACATTACTAGATATGAATGATATCATATTATTATTAATAAACTTTATATTATTGCCATCAATGATGTAACAATATTATTAATAAGCAATACAACACTGCTGGCTATCAATGATATAACAATATTGTTGATAAACATTACAATATTACTGACTATCAATGATTAAATAATATTATTATTAAATTTTACAACATTACTGGCTACTAATGATGTAACAATATTGTTTTAAACTTTACAAAGTTAGTGGCTGTCTATGATGTAACATTATTACTAATAAGCTCTTCAACATTACAGGCTATCAATGATGTAACAATATTACTAATAAACATTACAAGATCACTGGTATGAATGATGTAATATTACTCTCAATACACTTTACAACGTTACTGGCTGTCAATGATGTAATATTATTACTAATAAACCTTATATCAATACTGGCTATCAGTGATGTAACAATATTATTTAAAATTATTAGAACATTACTAGCTATCATTAAGGTAATATATTATTAATAAACGTTAGAAAATTACTGGCTATGAGTTATGTAACATTATTATTAATAACATTTGCAAACTACAAATGATGTAACATTATTACTAATGAAAAACTACATTATAGTTCTTTTTCCTATTTGATGTTGAATAATTTTCTTTCCATGAAAACTACTAATTTTATTTATAATTTCTTGTTGTTACTTTATTTTGATTTATTTTGTTTCAACAAAATTACCATATTATATTTAGAGTTTCTTGATCTCAGTTTATGTTGATCACTTTTTCTCGATGAGAAGTACAAGTTTATATTCATAGTTTATTGATCTTACTCAATGTTGATGAGTTTTCTTTCCATGATAACTACTATATTATATTTTCAGTTCATTGTTCTCAGACAAAGTTGATTCATATCTTTCCATGATAACTACTATATTATACTTTTAGTTCATTGTTCTTAGACAAAATTGATTAGTTTTCTCTGCTTTATAACTACCAGTTTATAGTTCTTTGATCTTAGTTTATGTTGATTAGTTTTCTTTCCATGACAATTACTAAATCATATTGATAGTTCTTTGATATTAGTGTATGTTTATTAATTTTCTTTCCATGATAAATACTAAATCATATTTATTGTTTTTTTATATACCTTTCAAAAAAGAAACGCAAAAGGGATATTTTGGTTATTTTAAGAGAAATATATAATAACGTTACAAGCTCAGAGTATGTGATGTTACACGTGTTAAGGCACTGATTGTCAGACCAAAATGACAATAAAAGTTGTGCACTTTGAAAACGGAAGAAAACATTGGATTTTTCGCATAAAACGCATTCGTGTCCAATAAATTTGTTGTGAGATCTGCATGTTCTGCAAATGCAACATGTGCAATATCCCTATAAAAGTGACGGGCTCTCGGTTTCCATAGCTCAGTGTTTAGCCACCGACACGCAATACAGTTACGACAAGACTGACTGAAGCACAACGCAACAACGCCATTGGTCGCTTGGAAGCAGGCGAATCTCGACCAGATGTTGCCAGAGCTGTGAATGTCCACCCAAAGCACCATCACAAGGCTATGGAAACGTCACCAACAACATGGATCAACTGTGACCTTCCACAATCTGGCAGACCTCGTGTGACCACGCCCGCATAAGATCGCTTCATCCGGTTACGTCACCTTCGGGATAGGGACCACCACTGCGACGTCTAGTGCCTCAACCATACCAGGGCTGCGTATAGTTTCCGATCAGACCATACGCAACCGTCGACGAGATTCTTAGGCTCCATGTGCAACCCATCATGTTGGTAAACGACGTTTTCAACATGACAACGCCCGTCCTCAAACAGCCTTGACTCACCACTGTCTTCTTGAGACATCTTCGCCAACATCAACGCGTTCTTCCCTGGCCCTCCAGATCACCAGATTAAAACCCATCGAACATCTTTGGGATTATAGTTGGACCGATGACGGCGACGGCGATGAAACTCAACCGCAGACTCTTCCTCAGCTTGCAGCAGCTTTTGCAGGCTGAGAGGACAACAACCATTCCACAGGATGTAATTCGTCATCTCACCAGAGCTTCCATGGGCAGAGATGTCAAGCAGTTATTGATGCTCACGGGGAGATACTCGTTATTGACGTTGAGTTGTTGACTTCAACCAGTGAGATAGTGGACTTCGCCTTTGGAGACTTTGAATGTTCAGCAGTGATATGTGCAAAGTTTCACACGTAAATATACAGAACTACCCGGAATAAACTTTTTTTTGATATTAGTGTACATTTATTGGATTTTCTTTCCATAACTACTACATCATATTTATAGTTCTTTGATATTAGTTGTGTTTATTAATTTTCTTTCCATTGACAACAACTATATCATATTTATAGTTCTTTGATAATAATTAATATGTTTATTAGTTTTGCACCCATGATATCTACTGATAATATTTATCGTTCTTTGATATTAGTGTATGTTTATTATTTTCTTTCCATGATAAGTACCAGACCCACTATTTAATATTTTGCTGTTGTAGTGTATGTTGATTGTTTTCTTTCCATGATAACTACTAGATTATATTTATATTTCTTTCATGACCTAATTATTTTATTGTAATTTTCTTTTCCATGATAACTACTAGATCACTTGTCTTATAGATTTTTGATATTAATTGTATGTTTGGTAATTTTCTTTCCATAACATCTACAGATGATAATTCATAGTTCTTTGTTCTAGTTTATGTTGATTGGTTTTCCATAATATCTACTAGATGATATTTATAGTCCTTTCTTCATAGTTTATGTTGATTGGTTTTCTTTCCATAACAACTACACAGGGTCATATTTTAGTTCTTTGTTCATAGTTTATGCTGATTGGTTTTCTTTCCATAACAACTACTAGATGATATTTATAGTTCTTTGTTCGCAGTTTATGTTGATTGGTTTTCTTTCCATAACAACTACTAGATGATATTTATAGTTCTTTGTTCATAGTTTATGTTGATTGGTTTTCTTTCCATAACAACTACTAGATGATATTTATAGTTCTTTGTTCATAGTTTATGTTGATTGGTTTTCCTTTCCATAACAACTACTTGATTATATTTATAGTTCTTTGTTCATAGTTTACATGTTGATTGGTTTTCTTTCCATAACAACTACTTGATATTTATAGTTCTTTGTTCATAGTTTATGTTGATTGGTTTTCTTTCCATAACAACTACTTGATTATATTTATAGTTCTTTGTTCATAGTTTATGTTGACTGGTTTTTTTCTTTCCATAACAACTACTTGATGATATTTATAGTTCTTTGTTCATAGTTTATGTTGATTGGTTTTCTTTCCATATAACTAGATGATGTTATAAATTTCTTTGTTCATAGTTTATGTTGATTGGTTTTCTTTTCCATAACAACTACTTGATATTTATAGTTCTTTATGATCTTTGTTCTTTCAGTTTATGTTTTGGATTTATTAGTTTTCTTTCACCAACAACACTTTGATGATATTTATAGTTCTTGTTCATAGTTTATATTTGATTGGTTTTCTTTCCATAACAACTACTGATATTTATAGTTCTTTGTTCATAGTTTATGTTGATTGGTTTTCTTTCCATAACTACTAGATGATATTTATAGTTCTTTGTTTATGTTGATTGGTTTTCTTTATACAACTACTTGATGATATTTATAGTTCTTTGTTCATAGTTTATGTTGATTGGTTTTTCTTTCATAACAACTACTTTGATTATATTTATAGTTCTTTGTTCATATTTATGTTGATTGGTTTTTCTTTCCATAACAACTACTTGATGATATTTATAGTTTATAGTTTATGTTGATTGGTTTTCTTTCCATAACAACTACTAGATGATATTTATAGTTCTTTGTTCATAGTTTATGTTGATTGGTTTTCTTTCTGATATCACTAGATGATATTGGCAGTTCTTTGTTCATAGTTTATGTTGTTGGTTTTCTTTCCATAACAACTACTAGATGATATTTATAGTTCTTTGTTCACTTCTGTTCCTGTTGATTGGTTTTCTTTCCATAACC